>NC_091089.1:5540000-5840000 GCF_032405125.1 Capricornis sumatraensis
CAGTAGAAACAAACGTGGAGATGGAGCAAATTAGGGAAGTTTGTGCTCTCCAGGTGCTACTCTGGTTGGATTTTGCTGTTTCATTAACTGTGCTGCTTTAAACACTAAGCTGACATTGTGATAATCTTCCGGAAATAGCATCTTGGAGGCGTTCAGAGTGGCCGGAGAGCACAAGGCGTGGTGCTGCCGCACATCTGCTTATGCATTGAGGATGTTCATGCAGAGTCATTCATAGAAAGCGAGCGGATTTGTGAACAAAGAAAGTTCTAATTAAATCTTCCCTTTCTGCTGTGCTGTAGCTGATGGTCAATGGACAATCTCATTTTTAATCGCATCTATTTTTACCAGGCTTCTGTTGCTTTTATTTGCCTTTAACTGAACCTAGAAACTTGACAGCCTGTGACTTAATAAAATAGATTTGGAAAAAAGACTTAAATCCATTTCTCTTCTCCCTTTTTCAAGTTCTAGGACATTGGAAAATGTGCTTATAAAAATGATCATTTGGCTTGGAATTTTGTTCTGTTCCTACTAAAAAAGTGAATTAATCTTAATAATTGCAAAGAAATCATATATGGAATAGTCCTCAGAAGGGTAATTACTCAAGTACAGTGGTTTTCATTAAAAAGTTAACATTTATCTTATTACAGTAATTACCTTATTGCAGTAAATTGGCAACATTTTCCTATTCTTTCAATGAGATAGCACCGTAAGATGAGTTCACGCAATAAGATGTGTTTGAACTTATTAATGAGAATCATATGCATTATTTTTTAACTTGGTTTTAAAAAGGCAAAAACAACTTTATTTTTCTGTATAAAATGGCATTAAGTTAGAAAACTGTCATTAGATAGTATCTCTGTCTTTTAAAGGGCTCTGTTTTGAGACATGACCGTACTACTTGTATTTGTTATCAGGTGAAATAGTCCCTGTTCTCAACTATCTATTTTAGGAATGAAAACAATCAACTTCAGTGAAGCCATCTCCAAAGGCTTACTGAATTTTAAGGATTCTTGAAAAATGTCTGATTCAACAGTGCTTGTTTTTAGGATGAGACATATAAGCACAAAGATGTTAATGCAGTTCAAAATTATGTGGTGAGAGAAGGAAAGAGTTGGCATTGGAATCCGAGTCTCCTGAGTCTCAGTGTTCCGTGTGTGTGTGTGTGTGTGTGTGTGTGTGTGTGTGTGTGTCTGCAGACACACAGGCCGGTGTGTAATATCTCTATGCTTGTGGCTGAAATGACCACATGGGACTGCAAGGCCTTTGATTTCTAGCCTTAAATAGCTTCTAAAAAGCCACAGTGCATTTTAACAGTGTTCCCTTGTCTCGTACACCATGTGACACCTTTGTCCAAAGGCAGCTCTTCCTCCCTGCTTATTCTGGCTCCTCTGTACCCCATGATCCTACCACTGGGTCAGTGCTTTAGGTCATTTGCGAATGTATCTTGCTGTGAAAGACCTTCGGGCTTCCCTGATGGTGCTGCTGGTGCAGAACCTGCCTGCCAGTGCAGGAGATGCAAGAGATGTGGGTTCACTCCCTAGGTCAGGAAGATCCCCTAGAGGAGGGCATGGCAACCCACTCCAGTATTCTTGTCTGGAAAATCCTAAGGACAAAGAAATGTGGTGGGCTACAGTCCATAGGATGACAGAGTCAGACACCACTGAACCACTGAACACGCACACTCTCTCTCTCAGCCAAGGTGGTCCATCTGGTCCACCTGCTCAGTTCCCCCTTGCAGGGAAGTAGAAAGACGTCTTCCTAGGCATGTTCTTGTCAGGCTCCTTCTCTCCTGTCGTGGTGGGGGTGGGGTAGGGTGACCGGCTCTCCTCTCAGCTCAGCCATAAAGTAGGCAGGCCTGCCTCCAGCCACCGAGAGTCACCACACTTCAGATGCTGCCATGAGGCGCAACCTCAGACTCAGCAGGGCTCAGGGCTTGCCCAAAGCCTGGAGGTGAACAGGAACCTGGAGAGCACGCCAACCCACCTCCTCGGTACTTTGAAAGCTGCTTCTGGACTAATCGAACCAGAGGGGACCTTGTACTCAGACTAGTTGTTTTCTTCCCCTGCAGAACTGCCGGAGTGAATTATCCATCAATGTTTTGTCTCCAGATTGCTCTCAGCGATGCTCCGGCCAGTGGCCCCATGGAGGGGTGGCCCTTGAGGCTGTTGTTTCCTGTGTCACGTGGTGTCCTCGTCATGTGGACTCGTGAAAGAATCCTCGCCAGCTGCAGGGGTAGGGATGATTATGCATCCCCTAAGTAAACATTTTTTAACTTTATAGATGTGATGAATCATGTAAATTGTGTCCTTTCTCTCCTTGTATCGGCTGTCAGGACACTCAGGGCCGCGGTCGCACCCACCCTGGCAGGTACAGGCTGTGCACTAATTCATGCCATTACGAACTTGACTCCTTATTTTCCCTTCCCTGAAACATCCTCACTTACTTCTTTGCTGTCATTCTGTCGCATTGTTTATATGCCTCTAAGTTGGCTTAAATTACTTTTAGAAGAAGGCAGAGAATAAAATAAATAAACATACAGATAAATCCCTACCCGTGTGTTAAATATGTAGGACATCCAAGTTGTGGAGAAAACCACTTAATAAACCATCTAGACATCTGGAGAAATAGTAACCAGAGTATGACCTATTGCCTCCCTGAGTGACGTCTTAGGTCTGGGAGCTGCTGAGCGGAGGCACCGTGTTTCGTTCCGCCAGAAGCCTGCCTGTTTGGAAAGGCTGGGAGAGGTGCTCAAAAATGATGCATCTAGTTTGTGTTTTCAGTGAAACAGCAGACATCAGCTGACTCATTAGGGTTCGGGAAATTTTAGCATAAGGTGGTTATGGAAATTATGTAAGAGTAGCAGACTTGTGTCCTTTCGTCTTCTGAAGATGAGTGGGGATAAAACAACCTCCCGCCCTTGGTTCACAGCAGAGCCTGAGCTCCTTGTTCAGAGGAATAGCTGAGTAAACCCAGGGACCAAAGCAGCCTCGCCTCCTTTACCTTCAGTGGAGCTGATGAAAGTCAGTTCAACGTGGGCAGCGCTCAGCTGTCTCCCAGGCCATTTTGCACAACTGGTACCTGCAGCCCACGTGACCCATCTCGTAATGCGCAGGAAAGAAGAAATCCTCTTTTGAGGATTTACTATCCGCACTGGCCCGGACCATGTATCTTCATGATCACTTTATACATTTGCTATTATTATTTTCATACATTAAATATGATCGATGTTCTGAGCACTGTACGAAAAAATAAGAGTTAGGCATAGGCTCTGCCTGGCTTATTCAGACTGAATTTGATAGACAGATAAGATCCAGAGATGAGTATATCATGGAAACACATTTTGCCGTATTTGCAAACTGATGAAGTTATTCTGGGGGGTAATGTTCTTTTACATTTTCAAGAAGGCGGGGAGAGGGAGGCCAACACTGTTTTCACACTACAATTCATTTTCATGAGGAGCAGCACTCAAATAGAAATGCAAAACTTGCAGGGAGTGGGGAGGGGAGACAGGGCACCGTGCCGTCTGTGAAGCCAGAGTTCAATCAGTTAAGAGAGGATTATTCAGATCGGGGTTACCCATGCTTCTCACGTCTTATGTTTGCCTGGTCCTCCTCTTGCCTTCCCAGCTGGTAGTCAATTCTGTGCATCCGTTCCTCAAACAAGGTAACAGCAGCCACCCAACTACCGGGAAGGCAATGAAAACCAAACTCAAGCCCAAGGGAGACTGCCTCTGGGCCCCCTGAGAGCGTCTTTGCCCCGCAGAATCTCTGAGGGGTCACAGGTTCACGGGACCCTCTCTCTGTCTCCCTCTCAACTGGAGACACTATGATAATTTTCCCTGCATAAAGGGGAGAGGGAGAGTTTAGGAAGACCACACATAGGGTGAGCCACTTAAGCCTGTGGAGCCTCGGGGTTGATGGCTGGAAGAAACGCATTAGGCGGTACTGCTCAACCCAGCCCTCCCTCCACCCTGTACTCTTACTCATCACACATATTAGGAAAGACAGAACAGCATTGGGTCCCAGAAAGCTCTTTCTTTTTCCAAAGGAGGTGTAATTGATATATGGACTTCCCCAGTGGCTCAGCGGTAAAGAATCTGCCTGCAATGCAGAAGATGTAGGAGACATGGGTTTGATCCCTGGATCGGGAAGATCCCCTGGAGGAGGGCATGGCAACCCACTCCAGTATTCTTGCCTGGAGGATCCCATGGATTGAGCAGTCTGGCGTGCTATTGTCTATAGGGCCATGAAGAGTTGGACACATCTCAAGCGACTGGGCACACACACACAATTGATATATAACCTTGTGGAAACTCAAGGTCAGGAGACCAGAAGTGTCAGTGAGGGTGCAGAGAAGAGGGAGCCCTCGGACACAGTTGGTGGGAATATAAATGGACACAGCCATGATGTGAAAAGCGCGGAGGTTCCTCAAGACCCTGAAAACGGAGTTGCCTTACGACCCAGCGGTCCCCCTCTGGGTGCACATCCAAAGGAAATTAGAACGAAACAGGACATCAAACACACCATGTCTCATCCTTAAAGAATAACTCAGCTACCACCGTTATTATTAGCTTAGATTTTTCTTGGGTGTTCGGCCCTTTGAGGAGTTAAGAAGCTGCTGCAATAAAGGTAGAATAGCGTATCTGAACTTGAGATGTCCTTAAATCCTGTGTTTCCTCTCTGCCCCTGAAGCACATGATCAGAACAACCACCTGGCATATCCCTCTAAACCCTAGACCAACACACTTTCACCCTTGAGCCTCCGATACACTGGAAATTTAGAAAGAGGAACATGGGATTTTGTGGTGTCTCTCACACTGTAAATAAATGAGAAAGGATCTCTGTCAATTGCAGTAAAATTGCACATATTCAGGACACAAATTGACTGAGACTTCAGAACAGGAGATGCAAGAAGAGGAGTCCTGTTTGGAAGAACTGAGACAGAGTGAGCAGTGCTTTGAAAGCGTTTCCAAATAAACCCATGGTTCTGAAGCCTGGTGTCGTCAGATATGCTGTTGCCTTACTTCTGGTAAGTATGGGGGGAAATGTTCCAGGCTGCTGGAAGTTTAAAACCAGTCCGGAAGATTGATGGATTATGGTCTAACTTACATTCCTTTCCAAGCAAGGAAAGAACTATTTTAAAAAAAACGACCTGACCTCGAATCTGTTTCTATTAGATGCCAATGCTTCCATATTACCAGTGAGATCTTAATAGAAATGATGGGACGTTACATCATGTCACGCGGGCACCAGCAAACTCTTTCTCTTATTCCTTTTGTGTTAGGAAAGAAGCATTTCTAAAGAAAAGAAGTGTTCTCTTTATAGCATCTGTTACAAACAGTCCCGAAGACCTGCCTTTCCAACATCTTTCTATCTCTGTTTCTTTAACCACTTTGTTCTTTCTGATACAATCTATTTGACTCTCAACATTTCAGTTTACAAAGAAACATGAATCATCAGGGGGATGGAAGAATCAAAATAACTTTTTTCATTCCTTACATGCCTATCAAGATTGCTTTAGAGCAAATGTAGCCATGGGATATGGCTTGAGCAGGCAAGGGAAGTTAAGAGTGATGATTTATTTTTCATGAACTGGGTGATTTATTTGAGCGTTTTATCTTCTCCTATCTGTTTCTTCATCTGCTAAATTTTTTTTTTTTCTTCAAAAACAGAGTGTAAGTGAAAAATACAGCACATTATTACCCTAATATGCCTCATCAATAAAGTTAAAATATATGCTGCAAATTAGAAATGTCTGGAAATGGATGTAATGAATGCCGACTGTGAAAGTTCGTAATTTTGGGGAATGGTCAATGCCAGCTTTGGGAAACCGTGTTCAGCACTCGAGTTTATATTCCTCCTGCTTGTTCTGTGGCGTTTCCGCCTGTCTCTCTGCATCTCTTCTCAGGAGGACACTAGACATGTTGGATTAGGCCCACCCCACTCCAGTACTCTTGCCTGGAAAGTCCCACGGGCGGAGGAGCCTGGTGGGCTGCAGTCCATGGAGTCGTGAAGAGTTGGACACGACTGAGCAACTTCACTTTCACTTTTCCCTTTCATGCATTGGAGAAGAAAATGGCAACCCACTCCAGTGTTCTTGCCTGGAGAATCCCAGGGACGGGGGAGCCTGGTGGGCTGCCGTCTATCGGGTCACACAGAGTCAGACACGACTGAAGCAACTTAGTAGCAGCAGCAGCAGCTTGAACTTAATTATATCTACAAAGATCCTGTTGTCAAACAATGGACATGAGTTTGCGACACTGTTCAACCCAGCATGGCTAATCCCACTCTAGGCTTCCAAGGTTGCTTTTCTGTCTAGTAACCAGCTCCTGTGTGTTCTTGGCCTTCCCAGGACTGTGAGCTCCCCGGGCCTGCGCTCTCAGGAGACCAGAGCATCAGATGGCTCTTTGCTCTGCCACTGCTGAAAAGGTCTGAGCACCTGGGGAACTTAGCATAAAGGGTCCCCAGGCTGCTTGTGGGCAGCCTGCTTCCTGGACACCTTCCCATGGTCAGAGGCCATCCCGCTTGGGACAGGCTCACACAGGACCCGGTGTGGAACTCTCCACGCCTGCGGCTGTGGAAATGCTCTTGGTGATTCTAGAGCTTTCTAGGCTCTTTTTCCTGTGGTGGATCTTTCCAAGCAAGAAGGTCCCTTTTGGTCTGGAAAGCCTCCCAGAACCTAGGATATATTTGAAGAAAGGAGAAAAATGAGTTAAATTAAGGAAACAGGGCAGGGGGTGGATGAAGAGAACAAAGTCTTTATTTAAGGAAGAATAATACAATTTACAGAATGTAAATTCTGGGAAGGATCCTTCCTGGCTGGACTAAAGACCAGCTCTCCTGGTTGCCACTGTGCTACCTCCACTCACCACATTAGTCGATACAAAAAAAGACACGAAATTATAGTATTTGGAACTGGCCCTCCCCAAACGTCTGGATCCGTGACATTCAGCTACACAGAAAGAAATTTATTTAGCAGAGAGAAAACACTACAGCTTTCAAAACATCCAAAAATCCAACCCACTGAGGAAAATAGAGATGATGGCTTACTTTGCATAATAGGTTCCAATGATACTTCAATATTTTTAGTAATTCATGCTTCTAAAATTTGATTATTTTTTTTTTTTTTTTTTTGCTATCTGGCAGCCTCAGTGAGTCCTTGTCATATGACAAATTGAGGGAATTAGGACTCATTAAATATGGTGTTTAATAGAGGGTTACCGTGTAGCTCATCAATAGAGAATGGATGTAAACAGATTAAAATACAATGCACGAAAGTCGATGTATTTGATAGTACAGAAGTCTTTGTAGGATCCTGAGGTGTCTATCCTGAGACCTGTGAACAGTGGCCAGAGCTCCACCCACAACGTTCCCTTTCCCACGTTGACTCCTTACCGATTGGGTCAGCCTGCAAGAGTAGGCGTGTGGGCCCTCGGGGGAGGGGAGAGACCAGGCCTGCAGCACAGACTAAAGCGTGTTGGGGCTGGATGTCTGTCGCGACAGAAATGAGCAGCGTTCGTCCAGGACTGTTTGCCCAGACACTTCCAGGCGTCAGCCTCTAACGCTCTCAGTAACCTTCAGGAGTAAATATTATTATCGTCCCTATTTTATCCCTGAGGTGACAGCAGCAGAGGGACTGTGAATAACGCATCCCCAGGCCCCGGGCTGAGCTGCGGGCTTGCAGCTGACCCAGCAGCACCTCACCGCGGTCCTCACCGCTGCCCCGCCTGCCCTGCCCACCCTGAGAGCCTCAGCTTGGGCCTTGATGCATCCCCAGAGTCTCCCCAGCTCCTGCCTCTGCCCCTCTGTTCCTTCCTCCATATTGCAAACCCTTATTTTCCCAAAGCCGGAAGAGCCGGCCCGCCAGCTGATGACCCTGACTGATGTCACCATGATTGAGAGCACGCGTGGATTGGCGAGTTACCATCTGACTGCTGTCCCTCAGAAGCCAGACCCTTCTTACCCTCTGATGGACTGCTCTGCCAATGGCACAGCCGACCGTGGAGCTTTTGCTATTGATAAATATCCAGGGGACAGATGTAGAAAAACTGAACAAAAGAAAAAAATTCACCTTCCGCTCAAGAATCTAACATTTTCATATTAAAATATGACAGGGGCGTAAACGATCCTTCTCACGCCTGCTCAGGCCGGGGCTGTGCAGAGCCTGGCAGCCTGCACTGTGGCAGGTGAGATGGGAGGACATGAGTGCCTGGGAGGAGACACACCTTCCAGAAAGGAACAGACGCTGGGACATCAGACCCCGATGGTGGTGTGGGGGAGGAATCTGGCCCTGTAGCCCCCGGGGGCCCCAGGGAAGCTGGTCAGTGGGAGCAGGGTCCAGCCAGGGAGCAGAGAGGACCAGAGCAGTGAGGAAGAAGGCAAGTGCACGGCCCTGCAGAGGGGCCCCGGTGGATGGAGAAATGGTCTCAGACAACGTTCTGAGGCTGGCGTGCTGCTTCCAGAGCTGCTATTGGGCTTGGAGCCTGGTAACCAGCAGAGGTGAAGAACAAAGGTGGTTGTTAGGTCATTAAGTCGTGTCCAACTCTCTACGAGCCCATGGACTGTGGCCCACCAGGCCCCTCTGTCCGTGGGATTTCCCAGGTAAGGATATCGGGGTGGGTTGCCATGTCCTCCTCCAGGGGATCCTCCCGACCCAGGGATCGAACTGGCATCTACCTGCTTGGCAAGCAGATTCTTTGCCACTGAGCCACCTTGGAAGTCCCAGAAGAACAAAGTAGTGTTCTAGAACTCCAGCCTAGAAGCGCAGTTCTTTCACTTAGGTTGGTTGGTAGTTGTCGTCACGGTAGGCCCAGTGGCTCCCTTGAAGTTCAGGGATAATTTTGCCTCCCCGGGGAGGAGGGGAGCACACTTGTCCCCCATGTCTGCCATTGTCCTGTAGTACATACTCACCCCAAAGATTTACTGCAGCTTCCAAAGAGGAACCAGAATTCTCTCTTGCCTTAAGGATCTAATGCAAAACTATTTTTTTTTCCGGCAAAATCCATTTTTAAATTTCCTTTTTTACAGAATCGTTTTAAGTGATGGAAAATTTGGTGATGCATTCTCCCCAGGGACTCAAGCAGTGTATTTCTGAGGCTGAAAAAGAAGAAGCTCTCGACAACGACCAGCACATTTCAACCACGGAAGGTATCTAATAAGCGTGGACTGAAGATGTTTTTCATAATATTTTCATCTTTATCGTGAATGACAGTGATAGCATGTCCAAAGAAAGTGCGAAAGCGGAGGAATGTCAGGGGAAGTCTTTTTTGTCAGTGGCAGCGTCTCCTGCACTTGCATTAGACCTGTTATGATGTCAATGCAAATGCGAGTGCCATTACAATGTCAGTGTGAGATTTCTCCCCTTGCTTTTGTCAGTTTCAATTAGATGCTTGATGTTACCATAATGCAGTTTCTTCCCCTCCCCCACACTTAATGTACTTAAATTCCGAAAGTTACCACTTTTAAGAACCGTGCTCTATTTCTTAATGGCACTCCACAATGAACCCGTATTAAAAAGTAATACATTTTCCATACAGAAAGGAATATAAAGTAAGTTCCATAAAAGTACAACACACTTACATTTTAAAGTATATAACATTAAATATATTAAAAGCACATTGTGTCACACCATATATATTAAATACCTTGAAAAAAGCCGGCTTTGCAATTTATTTTAAGTACATGAGAACTGCATTTAATAAAATGTTTAAAATATAATTTATTACGGTAACAATTTATTAATAATGATAACTAAATGCTCTTGAAGAGGTTATTCATGAAAGAATGGTTTGTCAAAAGAAAAGACTTTTTCCATTCTAAAGATAAGGGCAATAGTCAGAAAGGTATAAATTTTGCCCTTCTTGGTAATTTAACAATTCTAAAAGAAGCACGCACATTAAAAACCTTTTCCATAACTGTTATTTTTAAAGCAGAGACACTGCTGGAATCTGATTCTGTACATAAACTGATCATTTATTCTACCAGGCTCCCCTTCTGCCTGCAAAGAGTGACACAGAGAGCCCCCCTTGCCCCGAATGTAAATACTAGCTCCTGATTTAAGTGATAGTCAGTTTGTGCTGAAGCCGGGGTATAAATATTTTACATATTGTATAACATAAACATCACTACAGCCCGTCCTCTGGGAGAGCTGGTACGCGTGGGAGATTTGTTAGTGCCTGAAGCTCAAAGCCATGGTAAGAATGTCAGTGATCTGGGCTGTGTCACTCTGAGCTTTGCGTCCTGTGTACTCATTTCACTCAGGCTGGTCTGTATAAAGTGCCATCCAAGGTGCATGCCGTACCCACAGGAGGATCTGTTCCAGAGGAATGGCAGATCCTGGCCCCAGAGGCCGGCGAATCCCACAGGCTTGAGAGGGCCCCCCAAAACGAAAAGACGAAGCAGAGAGGGAAGTGAAGCGCGCATTGACAAATAGTTAAAATTCCCAGATTCCTTTAGGAAACTTAGGTTTAAAACTGCGAGAAATCTCGTTATGATTGTTTTCTCTTGATAGATCCTAACCCGCATCCCAGAATAACAACAACAACAAAACCCAGACATCATGTTAACAATAGACCCAGCCTAGCAGAGGTGTGAATAAGACAAGGAAAATTCAGTTATGTCAACAGGATTTGGTTTGCAGTATTCTTCTCCTGTACAACTCAATGACTGCAGGCATGAAAGGAGTGCTTGGGAAAAAATAATGTAAGAATTGATAAATGAAATAAAATATTTAGGACTGCCTGGTTAGCAGTCTGTTTTTGTTTGGGTTGCTACCAAGCTAAGAGGAGTCAGTTTTTCAGAAACAGGCAGTGGCTGCACGGCCCTCATGACAGATCATTAGTGTTCCAGAATTGCTAAACTGGGGCTCTGAAATTTCAAAAGGTGGAGGTTTGCTCCAGGTGCTATCAACTTCCATAGATGCTGATAAGAGCATCTGTCAACTCAACTCATCTGTTCTTGTCACTCACAGAGGGACCAAGGACCTTGCTTGCAGCCAAGAGCCTTGCATCTTCATAATGGATGTTCCCTGTGGACCTGGTCAGTCTGAGAACCAGGGAGGATTGCTCAACACAACAAGAATCCAGAAGGAGTAAAACACTGCCAAATGTTTCATCCATGGACCGTTTTCTCATTAGTCAGATGTCCCTCAGCTGATGACTGGGTGAATAAAATATGGTATTTCCACGCAGTGGAATGTTATTTGGTGATTAGATGGAATGGTGTATCGACAGACGCTGCAGGAGCAGGAAGTTTGAAAGCGTTTGTTGTTTAGTCGATAAGTCATGTGAGACTCTGCTCCCATGGACTGAGGCACATCAGGGTTTCCTATCCTTCAGTGTCTCCCGGAGTTTGTTCAAACTCATGTGCATTGAGTTTGTGTTGCCATCCAACCATCTCAACCTCAGTCTTACCCAGCATCAGGGTCTTTTCCAATAAGTCAGCTCTTTGCCTCAGGTGGCCAAAGTATCGGAGCTTCAGCTTCAGCTTCAGTCCTTCCAATGAAAGTACTATGCCATGGGAAATAAATCTGTCACAAAGGGCCACACGTTGTGTGATTCTGTTTCTAAAGGCAAATCTATAGAGACAGAAGGTAGATCGGTGATTCTCTAGGGCTCAAGGGGATCATGGCTTGGAAGTACAGAGTCAAGAACAGAATCCTAAATTGTGATGGATGCAAATATACATGCATATACTAAATGCTCTTCAATTCCATACTTTAAATGAATTGTGTGGTCTCTGAATTATACACCCAATAAAGCTATTTAAAAATAGAAAAAAGGTTCAGAAAGTAAACCTACAGCAGTTAAGACCAATGTAACTCAAACTGGTTCCAGTAAAAAAAGGAAGATTCTAGTCTATCCAATTGGAAGGCCAAGAATGAAATGAGCTCCAGGCTTACCTGAATTCCCAGTTCAGAAGATAACAAGACTCTTCCATTCTCCATCTTGCAGCCTTTCCCTTCTTCTGAAAGGTTCACGGGGGCTTCTGGAAGCTCTCTGCTCCCTGAAGCAGCTCCATAGCTCACTACCTTGAAGCTTCAGATCTGGCAAGAGAAGCGAAAGTCACTTTCCAAAGCAATCCATAAAAATAGCACAAGAATTAGGGTTCAGCAAGGAATGGGCCCCTGGAAGGGAATGGGGCAGCAGTAGGATGATCAGTTGCTGGGTGAAAAGTAAAAGATGCTGGATACAGATGAGAGTTGAAAGATACATAGATGGATGCATGTCCATCACATAGGTTTTAAAGAAGCTTCCCAAAGACATACTAAAGTATACTGTGCCAGAATGACATACTTTTAATTACTGTACATCTTCAATATGCTTTATGTCATATAGAAAAAAATTACCTCTCATAATCATAATACTTATCTCCCAGACCATGTTTAGATTATCTTCTGGATTGTGTGGGAGGCATACTTCTTATAATATTTTATAAGAATGAAAAAGTGAAAGTCATTTAGTCTTGAGTCACCAGGAAAGCCCAATAAGAACAGAGTATTGGAAAAAAGCATAATTCAAGGAGAGAGAAATTTGCACAAAGTATGGAAAATTCTCATATTTTGGTAGATTAATTTTTCCCTACCTGGTAAGTATTGTATATTACTTTTTTTCATAATATGTACTATTTCTGTTTCTCTGCCTTGTGTACTTTCATTATCTACCTCAATCTCTTTCTCTTCTTTTTAGTATCAATATTTGGAAAGTGAAAGTGTTAGTTGCTCAGCCGGGTCCAACTCTTTTCGACCCCATGGACTATAGCCCACCAGGCTCCACTATCCATGGAATTCTCTAAGGCAAGAATACTGCAGTGGGTTGTGGTTCCCTTCTCCAGGACATCTTCCCAACCCAGGAGGATTCTTCATCATCTGAACCACTAGGGAAGCCCAATATTTGCTAGGTATTTGCCAGTTTTGATTTCTTGGCTTTACAAACTACTCTTCTCGTTTTGATGACATTATTTAAGTCGCTTTAAGTGTTTGTCATTCATTATTTTGTTTGATTCTCTTACAACCTTTTAGGGTGGATAACTTATTTGCATATTACAGATAAGAAAACAAGGCAAGTCCCACAGTCACGGAGAATTTTCAGCCCAGCCAGTTTTGTTCTCAGGGCAGTTTATCTGAGTGCTGGGCCATGTAGTCACTTACGTCAATTCCACTACTTATGTATAATTGCATTATTTTCACACTCAACTTACTTTTGCCTCATAACTTGTGGAATGTTGAGCAGATCATGTTAAAATTTCTTATACTTGTTTTTCTATTATTTGAAACATCTTTCCTTGTAGTCCCCCAAACCAAGTCATTTAGCATAAGAGAAACATTTCGGACTGTGTGGACCCACTGGCTGACCTTTGGCTCCTCGCGAACACCTGGGTTTGCTGGAATCTGGGCTTAGCTGAGCTCTGAGCAGGACGGGAGAGCAAGAGTGGCTGGTCTCTGGGGCACTGCCACCCTCCTTGTCAGGGTCTGTCTTGCACAGTGGTCTAGCCTAGACAGTTTATATGGTGACTGGCTCCTGAGCGTGTGACCACAGAAGCTTCCAGGCCTTTCAAAGACCAGCCCTAAAATCAGCACTGGATTATTTCATTCTCTGGTTAAGCAAGCCACAGGGTGGCTCAGATGCAAGAAAAACAATGCTTCATTGGAATTAAAACCAATGATAAGTTTCCATGAATCATCAGTTGCCTTTGGGACCGTTTTATAAGCCATAAAATAAAATTTAGTCTTTTGCATCATTAAAACCAAAAATGCCAAGCAACCATCCTTTTCTCCCCCAGAAATCCCCACAGCATGACCAGAGTGAATCACACATAGGTTTCACAAATATTGGTTGAGAAAGACTCTTGGCTGTTTTCAAAACAGCCTCGAAGAGCAAGCATTTATTACTTCTCATCACCAGAGGAGTGTAGCAAAGGCTTTACCTGATAGAGAAACTGTGGAGACATGTGAAGGGTGGCATGTGACTTCATAAGTGGATATGCAAGGAGACAATCGTCTGCCTAGACAAATGTTTGCTTTGGGGGTGTTCGGGTTAAGCCTACTCCTCAAGTTAACTAACATCCTCTTGAAATAGTTTTCACCAGGTTCCAAAACTAACATGCCTCATGCCTCTCACATTTTTATCTGTAATGCTTCTGTTGATTTGTAAATGATTTATTTATTTGGCTGCACTGGGTCTTAGTTGCGACACATGGGACTTTTCATCTTCATTGAAGCCTATAGATTTTTTAGTAGTGGCATGAAGGATTTTAGTTCCCTGACCAGGGATCAAACCCAGGCTCCCTGCATTGGGAGTCTTAGCCACTGGACCAAGGAGTGGTTCAACCAAGGCTCTCCCTACTTCTGTTGATTTTTAATCTATCACAAAATGGTAATTCTTTTAGTTTTTCTCCATGGCAACCACTCCAGAGGATCCCCACGGACAGAGGAGCCTCGGGGACTACAGTCCATGGGGTCGCAAAGAGTCAGACACGACTGAGCGACTAAGCACAGCATGGCATGCTATTTTAAGAAAAAGAAAAGTAAAAATTATCTTTTCCTTTCTAATTTGCCTGTCCTCTTAAAAGCAAATGATAAAATTTTAGGTATTAGAATTTTTAACATTTTCCTTGTTGCCTCCTACATCTTGGGAAGTTGAATTTCCTTTTTTTTTTTTGCCTTTACCTTCTTATTTTTACACACTTATGCCATTTCCTGGCTTGGTCTTTAATGACCTGGTCTGATTGTCCCTTAGCATGGTTTTCTAATTTACATTTCAGATTTCTGGCTAGCTCTTACCTAATTAAGAACCGTCTAATGGGGCTCAGCAACTTCTACTATAAAATGTTCCTAGAGTCATCACCAGAAGCCTAAGAGATGCCAATTATTGTATGAAAAGGAGCTTTATTAGGTCTTAAAAGTTGCCTTTGAGGAAACATAATCTCGCGTACTTATCTAGGCTATAAAGAAGAAATGAAATTCTTTGGATGATTCCTAGATGAGTAGGCACTTTGTCCATTGGTCTGGTGATTAGGACCAGGTGTCCCTTCCAACCCCAAATAGAGGGAGACCAAGGCAGGCTGGGGGGACCACCTGTTGTCTGGGTTCCTAACAACCCAGCAAGTTCCTGGCGAGTTACTATGTCAGGAATAATGAGTCCCTGGTGCCACGAACACAGTGACAGCAGCTAATGAGGCGGAACAGTGTGTGATGAAACAATGACATTTTTTTGAAGTCAGCAATCTGAGCTAGAGATCAATAAGTGTTTTCCAGGGTTAATTTACTGGTCACCATTACTGACATGCCATTAGAGCCGAGGATGAGTGCAGGGGTTCAGGAGGGGGCTTCATCTAGATAAGTGTTAAGGACATCAGAGGTTTATTTCAATAATCTGAAACACTGCGCATTAATCGTCGCCCATCTTCAGGGGTCCGAGCACCCTTCAGTCAATTAGCCTTGCCCTCGCCCACACCATCTGATCCTCTCTCAGCCTAGATCCAAGATTCCACCCCACTTGGCTGGATCTAGACAGGAACACTTCCTTCTACCTGCAGTTATATGGGTTTCAGGTTGAATGACTCCTATTTCTGTTTGGGGAAATGGTAACCAAGAGACTCATTTCTTTCTGTAATAGATAGTGTATTATATTGTAGGGTTGTGTTGCGTGTAAATCAGATAAAATTTAGAGTACCTGGGCTTTTGTCTTGCCTTTTTCATGAGCTCAGAGTTTGAATCCAATAGAGTCTTTTCACCTATCTGTGCCTCAGTGTATCTCTCTGTGAAACAGAGATAATCATATGTGCGTGCATGCTAAGTCACTTCAGTCATGTCCAACTCTTTGCGACTCCATGGACTGTAGCCTACCAGGCTCCTCTGTCCATGGGATTCTTCAGACAAAAGTACTGAAGTGGGCTGCCATGCCCTCCTCCAGGGGATCTTCCCGATCCAGGGATCAAATCATGTCTCTCGCATCTCCTGCTTTGTCAGGTGGGTTCTTTACTGCTAGCGCCACCCAGGAGCCCCAGGAATAATTACAATCACCTTGAAATCACAACTGGAGCTCATGCAATAAAAAAAGACTGTTTACTGAACCCTTGTTAACTTACTCTCTAGGCACTGAGATAAATGTTTTCCTTGAGCCCTCAGTTAAAACATGTCATGACCCCAGGTGGCCAATTCCATCGTTACTACTGTTTCCAGACAAAGAGGCAAAATGCTTAGGGTAGTTGAAATCTTCTTCCTATGTCAGTCCTTTGAAGTCTTTATTTATATACATTAATACAGTTTTCATTCTAATCCCATAGAAAGGCAATGCCAAAGAATGCTCAAACTACTGCACAATTGCACTCATCTCACACACTAGCAAAGTAATGCTCAAAATTCTCCAAGCCAGGCTTCAACTGTATGTGAACCATGAAATTCTAGATGTTCAAGCTGGATTTAGAAAAGGCAGAGAGCAAATTGCCAAATTAAAGTTTGATGATCTGTTGCATCATTGAAAAAGCAAGAGAGTTCCAGAAAAACATTTGTTTCTGTTTTGTTGACTTCGCCAAAGCCTTTTACTGTGTGGATCACAACAAACTGTGGAAAATTCTTAAAGAGGTGGGAATACCAGACCACCTTACCTGCCTCCTGAGAAATCTATATCCAGGTCAAGAAGCAACAGTTAATGCTGGATATGGAACAACAGACTGGTTCCAAATTGGGAAAAGAATACATCAAGGCTGTACATTGTCACATTGCTTATATAACTTCTATGCAGAGTACATCATGCGAAATGCTGGGCTGGATGAAGCACAAGCTGAAATCAAGATTGCCAAGAGAAGTATCAATAACCTCAGATATGCAGATGACACCACCCTTATGGCAGAAAACGAAGAAGAACTAAAGAGCCTCTTGATAAAAGTGAAAGAGGAGAGTGAAAAAATTGGCTTAAAACTTAACATTCAGAAAACTAAGATCATGGCATCCGGTCCCATCACTTCATGGGAAATAGATGGGGAAACAATGGAAACAGTGCCTGACTTTATTTTTGGGGGCTCCAAAATCACTGCAGATGGTGACTGCAGCCATGAAATTAAAAGATGCTTGCTCCTTGGAAGAAAAGTTATGACCAACCCAGACAGCATATTAAAAAGTGGAGACATTACTTTGCTGACAAAGGTCCATCTAGTCAAAGCTATGGTTTTTCCAGTAGTCATGTATGGATGTGAGAGTTGGACTATAAAGAAAGCTGAGTGCTGAAGAATTGATGCTTTTGAACTGTGGTGTTAGAGAAGACTCTTGAGAGTCCCTTGGACTGCAAAGAGATCCAACCAGTACTTCCTGGAGGAAATCAGTCCTGAATATTTATTGGAAGGACTGATGTTGAAGCTGAAACTCCAATACTGATGTGAAGAACTGACTCACTGGAAAAAACCCTGATGTTGGGAAAGATTGAAGGCAGGAGGAGAAGGGGATGACAGAGGGTGAGATGGTTGGATTTCATCACCAACTCGATGGACATGAGTTTGAGCAAGCTCCGCGAGTTGGTGATGGACAGGGAGACCTGGCATGCTGCAGTCCATGGGGTTGCAAAGAATTGGACACGGCTGAGTGACTGAACTGAACTGATTGTTATAATCCTTATAACCCTTATGCCTTTGAGTTGATCTGTAGCATCTTGAAAAAGAATTTTAAATGCCTTGATTACAAATGACTCTTCAAACAACCCCACTTATGCCATATAGGTGACAACACAATGCTGCAGGAAGGTGAGTAGCTGACAATTGTCTAAGTTGAAATCTAAAACTTACCATGTTCCTGAAGTCTGTGAAATACCAGGAATGGAGCCAAGTTACTTTTGCATCAATAAAAAGAGAAACAGGGTACCAGCTGAGAAGAATTATTTAAGATGAATTATGGGGAGCAAACAGTTTTCATAACTTTAAGCATTGCTAGAAATCAAAACAACAAAGGGAATTTAAAGTGACATTTGCCAATAGTTGTAGCACACTATGTCCTAAAAGGTGAATTTGACCTAAAGGTATTTACATATATATGAGGAATGTAGTCTTCTTAATAAATATTAAAGGGTATATATTTTATATATGAATGCATGTTTATATATTTTATATATATATATATAATAATAGTTGACTCATTGGAAAAGACCCTGATGCTAGAAAAGATTGAGAGCAAAAGGAGAAGAGGGTAGCAGAGGATGAGATGGTTGGATGGCATCACCAATTCAATGAACACGAACTTGGGCAAACTCTGGGAGATACAGAGGGACAGGGAGCCCTGGTGCAGTTTGTCCATGGGGGTCACAGAATCAGACATGATTCAGCAACTGAACAACAAATACATAAATACATTTAAAAATAATACATTCTTTTTAATAAAAACCAAAGAATAAAAATTTGGTAGACATTAAATAAAGAATAGATATTAAATATATTTAAGAAGAATCAGGTCTTTCATCCAAATTTCTGGAGGAAAAAAGAGAGACAAAGAGAGAGAAAGAGAGCAAGGATTAAAAGGTACTTCCAGGAAGGATGAAGAATTTCGGAGCTCATCGTGAACGCGCATGAATTACGTGAAGAGGAAAAGCCTCAGTGTCAGAATTACTGATCTGCTGACCCTCTGGCGGTACAGTGACCCCTGAAATAACACCCTCTGGCGATTCTTCTGGGACTGATGACTACTGGTCCCAAAGCAAGATGCTTCTCAACCGGATGCTTCTCCCCCACAGTCAGCAGTTCAATTGTCCTTATCTTCTTAGAATTCTAGTTCATTAGAGATATGCAAAGGCCTCTCTGTTTGAATGGGAGACATTTAAGGCAATAGTTTAAAAGATGGAATAAGACTTAAAATCCCAAATGGCAAGGCACAGACCCAGATATCCATGACAGACAGAAATAGATTGTATAAACACAACCCAGATTTCAAGTGATAACTGCAAATCAATGGTGTGGTAGCTCCAGAATATACCTAACCCAACCATTAGGAAAGTAGATTAGAATTGCTACCAAAATAGCAAAATTTATCAAAATGAGGATGCAGCGGCATTAAGAAAAATAAACCAGTTAAAACATGTTTGATAATTTAGTTTTCTGGAAGATGAGATATTTGAAATATACGATAAAATAATGGCCAAAGTGTAGACGTTGGGGTATTATTGACCACAGTGTTTCAGCAGAAACCAGATAATAATGAGTCCAAAAGAGAATCAAATACAAGCGGCTATTGGCGGAAGCAATACTCTGATGATGACTTGGCCTTTCCTGGGCGTAAAAGGGCAGGACAGAACAGACCATATGGTGTCCTCCTGACCTTTCATGTTTCTGTGTAACTCTGTATTAACAAGGCAACAGCCAGTCTAAGGAGAGAATGCCATCTGGTGCTACAGAGATATGAAGCAGGATAATCTATTAGATGGATAATAAAGGCAAGGCTGTTGGAATGATACCCACCTGCCCAGGAACTATAAAAAGGCAGGTGTAGGACCTTGGGTTGATGTTGGCCCAGTTGTGAGCAGGGAAAGCACATCGATCCAATTTGCTAGCATTCTGTTTCTGTAAAAGCAAAATGATCAACGTTTTCCATTGGATCATTTTCATGATAATGGAGAATAAAAATAAGTTTGCTGCTTTCAGGTGGAATAGTCATTCTACTAAGGCCACCTATTGAAATGTGACATCACTGCAGATGGTGACTGTAGCCATGAAATTAAAAGACGCTTGCTCCTTGGAAGAAAACCTATGACAAACCTAGACAGCATATTAAAAAGCACAGATATCATTTTGCTAATAAAGGTCCATATAGTCAGCGGTATGGTTTTTCCAGTAGTCACATACAAAAGTGACAGTTGGACCATAAAGTAGGCTGAGCACCGAAGAATTGATGCTTTCGAATTGTGGTGCTGGAAAAGACTCTTGAGAGTCCCTTGGACAGGAAAGACATCAAATCAGTCCATCCTAAAGGAAATCAACCCTGAATATTCATTGGAAGGACTGAAAGCTGAAGCTGAAGCTCCAATACTTTGGTCACCTGATTAAGAGCTGACTCATTGGAAAAGACCCTGATGCTGGGAAAGATCGAAGGCAGGAGGAGAAGAGGGCAACAGAGAATGAGATGGTTGGATGGCATCATCAACTCAATGGTCATGAGTTTGCACAAACAGTAGGAGACGGTGAAGGACAGGAAAGCCTGGCGTGCTGCAGTTCATGGGGTTGCAAAGAGTCAGACACGACTTCGCAACTGAACAATCCCAGGGTAGCTAAGAAGTGAGTTCACCTTCCATGAAGCAATGCTAAGTTAGAAGATGCATCTGCTAACCCCAAACTTCCACTCCATCCCTCCCCCAACCCCCTCCCCCTGTTTTCCATGTCCATGATTCTGTTCCTGTTTCATAGATAGGGTCACTAGTGTACAGCACGGAGAACTCTATTCACTATCCTGTGATGAGCTATAACAAAAAATAATATTAAAAAAAAATATATACATGTAAAACTGTATCACTTTGATGTATAGCAGAAATTAATACAACATTGTAAATCAACTATATTCCAAATAAAAATATATTGAAAAAACATTAAAAAAAAAAACCACTTTTAGTGAATTCCTAAACAGAAAAAAAAAAAAAAGTTAAAAAAGAATATGCAAAAATTGAGCCAAAGGAACTCCAGCAAAATGTTTCCACTGAGGGTAATCCTTGAGATCATGACCTCCAAGGCTTTAATGTTCTCAAGAACTATTTCAGGACCAGGGAAAAAGGTGGGTTTTGTTCCGAATGAGGCATTGTTTCCGTCTGCAGCAAGCTGTCAGAGCTTTTGAAGGCGTTCTATAAACAAGGATGAAGCATTTAGGGAAACAGATTTATTGGAGCATTCCCGAGGATTGGAGAGTTTATCTAAGTGAGTAAACAAACAAAAGGTCCTGGTAGCGAAGCTGATAAGGAAGCCAGCACAGCCCTCCGTATTGGCCATACAGCCAGGCCCCTCTGCCGCTTGTGCCTGAGAAGGAACTAGCTAGACAGGTTTTCCAGACCCCTCTAAACCTTCCTAAATCACTGCGCTCCCCAAATTACAGTCCTCAGGGGTCTAGTTTCATTTTCTGAAAATTGGTAACAGGCCACCATGGCTGATGAAATGAGGAGGGTATCCAGGCAACTATTGTGCTGTTTGATTAATGCTGAGAGGCTGCAGGGAAGGGCCCAGGCTCCAAGCGTCCCATCTGAGACCAGAGCCCAGGAAACCTCTGGGTTAGCCAGACTCCCAGGCTCTTGTTGCCCACAGATTCCATCTGATAATGATCTCATCATCTCCATCACCAGCCGGACATTTAACCAGTAATTTATCCTAATCCTAGGATCGAGCTGGGGGCCCTGAGCTCTGGTCCAGAGTCTCTGATGAAACATCTGCAGGACTCTGGGAAAGACATTAGAACTTGTCTGCAGAATGGTGATGAAGTCCGTTTATTTATTCAATTAAAAATGTGTATCTATACCTATTATGTCCTGATAACTATTCTAAATGCTTGGCTTTGTATCAGGAAAATAACAGCAACTCAAAACACACAAAAATATCTGCCGCACAGTTTACTCTCTCTAGCAAGAGAAAACAGATGATAAAGCTAAATTCATTCAATGAGCAGATTATATATTAGGGCTTCAATTGTGCTCTTTCCCCCAAGAAAAGATTATGTGGGTTTAAACCGCAGTCTTCAGAGCGTGACCTAATTGGGAGAGAGCATGTTTACCGAGGGAATCAAGCTGAAGGGAGGTCATGAATGCGGGTCTTACTCCGGCATGACTGGTGTCCTTCTAAAGGGAGGTTTGGACACACAGATAAACACAGAGCAAGCACAGTGTGAAGACTGGAGAGTGGTGCCGTTGGCACACCGAGGCCGTAGAGGATCGCCACCAGTGGCCAGCAGAAGCCAGGCGAGGGCCCTGTAACAGAGGCTTCAGAGGGAACAGCGGTCTTGAACTTCCGGCTCCAGGAGTGACAGACAAAACATTTCTGTCCTTTGAGCCTCCCAGTCCGTGGTGCATTGCTCCACCAGCCCCAGGAAATTGACACAGTGTATTGGAAGATGACAAATGCAGTACATGAAGACCCAGTCCAGGCGATCGAGGTGCTGGGGAGACCATGGTGTGAAATGGGGGGGGGGGGGCGTGTCTATACAGACCTGCCTAAAAAATGTTGGGATCAAGCAAGGACTCAGAGGACTTTAGGGAACTAGGCTGGCGGTGGGTGGGGAGTTGGGGAAAGCCCCTCCTGCAGAGGGACAGGCTGGTATAATGGCAGCTGTGTGCCTGGCAGAGTGGGGGGGTGGGGTGGGCGCAGGGAGGCTGGTCAGGGGATGGGGAGGTGGTTGGAGGTCACGGGGATCCCCATGAAGTGGGCTTCTCCCCTGAGTGACAGAGGCGCCACTGAAGGGTTGTAAGTGAAAAATCACACAAAGGTCTCCTTTAGGTTTGAAAAGAATAATTGGGTGTTCTGCTGATGACAGATAATAAGGAGAAAAAGAACTAGGTGAGCCAGTTAGACGCGAGGGTGGAGAAGGGGAGCAGGGACTCCAGCAAGCTGCAAACGCAGCGCCCAGAGGTCCTGAGGGGTAGATGGGGCTCAGGAGAAGAGAAAAGCAGGAGGTGACTCTGGTGTCTTTGAACCATGGGCCGAGGGGCTGTCACCCCTGAGACAAGGAAGATCGCTGGGGAGCAGGTTTGGGGTCAGGGGAAGGTCAGGGTTCACGGCTGGGCCCGCTGGGTTGGAGAAGGCTGCCCCCCTCCCAGTTGAGATGGTCACTGTGCAGCCATGGGGGTGAGCCTCGAGTTGGCGGCACAGAGACGTAGTTGCCTTGTTGCATGCTGGAAGTAAAGTCAAAACTACTGAGGACCCTGTGGATGGGAGTGAGAAGACCCTTCCAGTGTTTGCCAAGGTACAAGGTCAGAAAGAGTCTGGCTGCAGACGGTGGAGAAAAGGTTTGCCCTGCCTTGTTTTTGCACGCTGGCATTGACCCCTAAAGAAGGCTTCCTTGGTGGTGCAGTGGTAAAGAATCCGTCTGCAGTGCAGGAGACACAGGAGATGTGGGTTCAATCCCTGGGTCAGGAAGATCCCCTGGAGAAGGAAATGACAACCCGCTTCAGTGTTCTTGCCTGAAGAAACCCATGCACAGAGGAGCCTGGTGGGCTACACAGTCCATGGGGTCACAAAGAGTCAGATATGATCAGATACAACTGAGCAGACGCCACACACACATTGCCCTCTGAAGTGTGGAAGTCTGACATCTCCCCTGCCCATGGAGTGTCACCTACCGGCGCCCGCAGAGGTCTCTGGGGTATTTCCCACGGGGAGTCACAGGAGCCCTCCGTCTCTGGATAGGAGTGAGCTCCAAACCACCTTTACAACCACCATATAGGCTTTAGACCCCACTCACCTTTGGTGGGATTTCCTAGAACAAACCCACCCACCACAGGATTCCTCCAATTTCCAGGGCGGGCCTGGAAAGGTGGTTGGTTCTCAGGTGCCCCACCAAAGCTGCGCAAACCAGGTGACGGCTGAGTAGTCCAGCACAGCATCTGGCCGCCTACACTTGCCCCCATCAGAGGCCACAGTGTCTCCGAGCCACTCTGGTCCCGGGCGCATGGGGACTGCATTTTCCAACGCACTGCAAGATGTGTCCCTGTCTCTGAAATCATGGGGGACCCTGCAGAACCTGGAAGAAGGCACTCAGCATGTTTCATATTTATTGGGGCCTCTCTAGCAACAAGCTGTGAGGTACAGGTCTCACCTCAATAATCCCCGCAGCAGGCCAGGAGAGGGTTGGTAAGAATGCCGAGAGAGAGCAGAGAATTGACTTGCCTAAGGATGTGAGAGTTGGACTATAAAGAAAGCTGAGAGCTGAAGAATTGATGCTTTTGAACTGTGGTGTTGGAGAAGACTCCTGAGAATCCCTTGGACTGCAAGGAGATCCAACCAGTCCATCCTAAAAGAGATCAGTCCTGAGTGTTCATTGAAAGGACTGATGCTGAAGCTGAAACTACAATAATTTGGTCACCTGATGTGAAGAACTGACTCATTGGAAAATATCCTGATGCTGGGAAAGATTGAAGGCAGGAGAAGAAGGGGTGACAGAGGATGAGATTGTTGGATGGCGTCATCAACTCAATGGACATGAGTTTGAGTATCTCTAGGAGTTGGTGATAGACAGGGAGGCCTGGTGTGCTGAGGTTCATGGGGTCGCAGAGTCGGACACGAGTGAGCGACTGAACTGAACTGAAGGTTGTGGATGAGTCCAGTCCTGGGTTCATACGATGGCCCTGGATTTTTGACTCCTAATCTACGGTCTTATACCTTTCTTCAGAAACATCATCATTACAAAGGCTCTAAATTAGAGCGTCTAATTTTCCTTATGGCACCCAGCCTGTCTCTTAACCTCTCCCTGCCCTGGTATCTGAATCCATAAAATGGGTTGAATGACACTTGCCATCCAGCTTGTCACAGAAATGTTATGTGCATTAATCTTCCCAGTGATCAGATTGTTTGGAAATAGCTGCTATATGAATTCAAGGTTGAGGTCAAGGTCAAAGAAAATGACTCACCTATTATTCAATGCATTAGAGAGACAATTGGTTTTACTTGAATGGAAGTAAGAAATGTGTACTGATAGGGAAGCTCTTGATAGTAGGCATTTTATTTCTCCACATGGGGCTAGTTTTCTAATGATGATATGTAGGTATCACGAAATGCTTTAATTTTTTCAGTGTCCAAATCCTTTTCCAGAACCACCTTCCCATGTATTTGAAAGTGAAAGCGAACCTGTTAGCCTCTCAGTTGTGTCCCACTCTTTGTGACCCGCCAGGCCCCTCTGTCCATGGGATTCTCCAGGCAAGAATACTGGAGTGGGTGCCATTTCCTACTCCAGGGGATCTTCCCAACCCAGGGATTGAAACTGGGTCTCTTGCATTGCAAGCAGGTATTTTTTTTAACTGTCTGAGCCACCAGGGAAGCCCCATGCTTTTAGTTAGATGTAAATGATTGCATATAGTCTGATTTGTTTTTCAAACTATGCTAGATTTATTGGTTTTTGAAATCACAGTTGTAATCAGACGGAATGAAGGAAGACCACGGGGAGGTTTTGTCATTCACTTCTCTGTGTGCCTGTCCCAGTCCGTGGTCCTGCGGTTCCTAGAACAGCAGTGAAGCATGGGTATACCTGCCCGCTCCGGGTCTGTCTAGCTCCCTGTATCACTCTGGGTCAAGTGCTCAGGAGCTAATGGAGCCCACTGTGGAGTGTTTGCTTCTTCTGGTTGAAATCAAGCATCTGATCTTTATCTGTGGTGACAGGCTTAATGCCTTTCTTCTCTGACAAATTTTCAGTTGAAGAGGAATGCAAACACTGTGATCAGTGCGGTTATATAAAGAACTCATCTCGCAAGCCAATATTGGCAGCTTGAGCCTTAATGAATAGCAGAAGCCCGAGTAGCACCTCCTGGTAGAAGGAAAAACAGAAAAAGAACTAAAACCCTATACACCTTTTCCCAGCACTTTGATGGCTCTACTGGCATCTGATGGGGGCCGGAGGTCTCTTGGAGCTTTAGCTTAGACTAGCAGCGTTGGACTTCCCTGGTGGCTCAGATGGGAAAGAATCTGCCTGTAATGTAGGAGACCAGAATTCAATCCCTGGGTTGGTAAGATTCCCTGGAGCAGGGAATGGCAACCCACTCCAGTATTCTTGCCTGGAGAATCCCATGGACAGAGAGGTCCATGGAGTCTCCAAGAGTCAGACAGGACTGAGTGACTAGCTTTCACAGCAGCATTTATCCTCACCCTTCCCAGGGATGCCGGGTGTGCAGTTACGCAGGGAGCAGATGAAAACGCCAGAGAGGGCTGAATTCCTCAGAACCCCCCGGGGAATTAACTGGGTTTTTCTCCAGCCCTCAGAGTGGCTCTAGCATTTGCAAATGCTAAGTTCTAAGCTCTTCTTTGGAGACATAACACTGAAAAGTACATTTGCCCAACATCTATCCACACGACTTATGCAGGATGGACAAAACTAATTTCAGCAGCTTTCTAAGTAGCATGTAAACTTCCCCACCAGGCCCTACAGGTCTCCAGAAGCCTGAAGACCACAGCATCAGAGACAAGGAAGCTGAAGTTGCTAGGACACACCAAGGTGCCTGAGCCAGGCCCTGAGCAGTAAAACACTACATTTCACGGCCAAGGAGTAGATCACAGTATATGGCAATATTTTAAACTGATTCTTTTTTTCTTTTCTTTTTTGCATTAAAATTCATGTGCTGGAAGGAAATTAGGGAAAAAAAAAATTACTTGGTAGCAATTTCTGACTGTGGCTTGCATATCAAGTTCCCTAGAGAAAACTTAAATTCTAAATCCATAATAAAGCCTGAGTTCATAGGGCCATCAGCACAATGGGAAATGTAAACTAAACTTTTAAAAACTATTTTGGGGACTTCGCTGTTGGTCCAGTGGTTGAGAATCTGCACCTCCACTGCAGGGGACATGGGGTTGATCCCTGGTTGTGGAATTAAGATCCCACATGTTTGCGAGGTGATGCCAAAAATAAATAAATTAGTCTAATTAATAGCACCATCTGAAAAAACCTGCTTTTGTAAAATAGTTTCAGCGTAAAATACACTGAAATCTTTGATATTTACTTCCTTGGCGGGGCGGCCTTTTGTTTTCTCACCACCCTCCACATCAGTCACATTAGAGCTTTTATTGAATGCTGCAGTGTACTCTGCATTCAATCATGTCCGACGCTTTTGCGACCCCATGGACTGCAGCCCGCCAGGCTCCTCTGTCCATGGGATTCTCCAGGCAAGAATACTGGAGTGGGTAACCATTTCCTCCTCCAGGGGATCGTCCCAGCCCAGGCATCAAACTGGCATCTCTTGCGTCTCCTGTACTGCAGGTCCATTCTTTACTGCTGAGCTATGGAAAGTCCCCTTTATTTAATGAATCAGCAAATATTTATTAAGTGCCCACTGTGTACAGAGTAAACTGTTTGACTCCATTAGGAAGGAAGAAAAATCTAGATGAGAAGTGGTTTCTGCCCTTGAACCAGAATCTCTAACCATGTCAGCCATTCTGACCTCAGAGCACTTAGGTCAGAATCTCTAGTTAGGGGTGAGGCTTTGCGACTGTTGACCTGATATTCATATCATTTGGCAACCAACTGATGAGTTCCCCTTTCTCTTCACACCCATGACCTCAGCAGATTATACCTTCTTCGGGAGTCTCAGTTGAAGTAGTAAAAAATTCTTGTGTCCTTGTGTGACAGCAAGCTGACTCCTCCAATCCAACCACACCTCGTGTTGGGTTGATTTCAGCCTGTTTGGAAATCAACTCTCCTACCATATGAATCAACTCAGAAAACAAGACTATCCATGCAGCTTGTTACCCCACCCTGGCCCAGCCCCTCAGCACCCAAGCCCTCCAAACCCTCCTGTTGACTGCTGGAGCTCAGAGTCACTCCAGCAAACTCCAGTGTTCTCAACCAACTGCAAGAAGCTTTCCCTTTTGTCCTCAAAGGCTAACTCAGCAACTCCTTTGGGCTGGGCGGCTGCCCACTGCAGTGTCCCTAGCTGGTTCCCAGGTGCTGGTGAACAAACTCCCTCAGCTAAACTCTCCCTGATGAAGAACTTTCAGGGATGAGAGGCTCCCAAAGGAAGAGAAACAGTGATCAAAACATAACCAATATCAGTGCTGTACTAAGTCGCCTCGGTCGTGACCAACTCTGTGCGACCACGTGGACCGTAGCCCACCAGGCTCCTCTGTCTATGGGATTCTCCAGGCAAGAATACTGGAGTGGGTTGTGGTGCCTTCCTCCAGAAGATCTTCCCTACCCAAGGATCGAACCCACATCTCTTATAACTCCTACATTGACAAGTGGGTTCTTAACCACTAGGGCCATGTGGGAAACCCAAGAATACTGGAAGAGGGGTGGTCATTCCCTTCTCCAAGGAATCTTCCTGACCCAGGGATCAAGCCTGGGTCTCCTGCACTGCAGGCACTCTTCACCATCTGAGTCACCAGTACATGTTTCTAACTGAATAAATAGGCAGATTTTATCACCATTTTCAGACAAGGTCTATGCCTTTCCCAAAGTTCTGCGGATGTTTCATCACAGAGTCTGGACCCAGAGCTCAGGGCCCCCAGGTCAATCCTAGGCTTAGGATAAATCACTGGTTAAACGGTCTGTTTCCTTTCAGGATTGTTTCATGTCAGCTGTGGTGATACAGATGGTATCGACTTGTTGCACATTCCCTTAAATTTGTTCTGGAATTTAAGAATTAGGAGACAAATTCAGCAGAAATGCTGTGATTGTAAAAGTACTGATTTAGGGTTGTGTTTTGTGATATAATGCCTTTTTCTAACATTACATGATTTTGTGAGTTTGGTAAATTACCGAACTATTCTATGTCAGGTTAGTTACCCACGAGCGTACACATCAATGTTCTTACACTGGTGAGAGCAATATTGCATTATTAAGTAACCCAGGAATGGTAACATATACAATTTTATGACCTGCTGTCATCATTTTAAGTTCTATATCATGACAGAGATTGTTGTTGAAGTAGTAACATACTTATTATTTTTATATTTTTAAAGGACCCTATACTATAAAATCATGTAGATTAGGGGATTTACAATGTTTACTGAAACAAGTGCTGGAGAAGACTCTTGAAAGTCCCTTGGACAGCAAGGAAATCAAACCAGTCAGTCCTAAAGGAAATCAAGCCCGAATATTCACTGGAAGGACTGGTGCTGAAGGTGAGGCTCCAATATTTTGGCTACCCGATGTGAAGAGCTGACTCATCGGTAAAGACCCTGATACTGGGAAAGATTGAGTGCAGGAGGAGAGGGGACGGCAGAGGATGAGATGGTTGGATGGCATCATCAACTCAATGGACATGTGTCTGAGCAACTCTGGGAGATGGCGAAGGACGGGGAAGCCTGGCGTGCTGCAGGCCATGGGGTTGCAAAGAGTCGGACATGATGGAGCGACTGAACAGCAGCTGATACGTGCGTTTGCTCTCTGAGGTTGTGGTTGGGTCTTGGACACTTCAGACCCTTCCCTTGCTTGGCAGAGATGTGTTCGTATCACAGCTCACGTGTTGTCCCAAAACATTTCCAAGAAGAGAGAAAATGAATTCATTGTGGATGTTGTCTCTGATCAAAAATCTTGGTATGTTGACATTTTTGTAATTTTAATAATTTTTCCCTTTGGATTCCCCCTATGAGCCAAAAAGAGAAACAACTTTTCAGGTGGATATTATTTTTTATTGTGGTAAAATGTACAGAACTCCAAATTGACACGTGCGCAGTTCGGTGGCATTAAATGAGTCACAGTGCTGTGCAACCATCACGACCATCCATTTCCAGAACTTATTCGTCTTCCAAATTGAAATTCTGCCTGCCTTAAACAACCCCCTCCGCCCCTTCCCCAGCCCTGGGCACACCACCCCCTCCTGCTTTCCCTCTCTGTGCATTTGGCTTCTCTAGGAACCTCAAGCATTAAGTGGAATCCTACAGTATTTTCCTTTTGCGCCTGACTTATTTCACTCAGCAGCCTGTCTTCGACTTTTATCCATGCTGTGAAAAGCATTTTTGTAATGGGAAGAAAAGTGAAAGGAAAAGAAGGAAAATCCAGAGTCGTGGAGAATTTAAATCCTCTCTTATAAACATTTATGTTCAAGTAACTGATCCAAACCACATCTCAGCCTGTGGGAACTCTGAGGCTGGAATGCCGTGTGTTTCAGACCTCTGCTCACAGCCCTTCTCCCAACGAGACGGGCGTCACAGTGCGGCCCCAACTGACTTTTTTTTGCTTCCAACTTTCTCTGTGAATTCCTGGTGGTGGTAAAGCAGCTTGACACAGCCCTCCAGCTCACGGTATTTCAAATGTTGCCTTTTCTGCATCAAGTGCCTTATTTGAATGTTTTATATACTTATATCTTTACTTTGTTTTTACAGGAGGGATTTGGGCCAGGGTATAGAAAGGATACATCAAAGTGTCAAGGAAAGTCTTCGGTTCACAGAGCTATTTCTCAGGCTCTGTTTCATCTTTGTCCCAGTTACAATGTGCACCTTAAGATCTGGCTCCTGAGAAGAGACCGTATATTACAGGCAACAACAGAAATGGTGAAAATCAAAGCTCACCTGTCTCAGTTGTATTGCCTGTGTGCCTTACTCCTGATGGTCACCCAGTGAGGCCTTTCTGCTTTGCCTTATTCTTGCTACCTCTTTGAGTTAAGCCTGGTACCAGTCTTGGTCTTTTAACTATACCCAACACAAATTATTCTTAATGGAAGCATTCCCTCACAGTGTCCCCGTGGAGATGGAAATAAGTACCATGTGCCCTCTTACTAGCCTATATTTTAATAATGCACTTATTTCATCTCACAGCATCTCTTCCATTCAACTGCAAACGCCACGCATTTCCCCCCGAAATGAAGAGCCACAGAAAGCCAGCGCTTCTGTTTGTCCTCTCCGTGATGGAGAGGCTGCATGGGTGAGCCCGGGACTCACTTCAGGGCCTGGGAGAGGGCGGTGGTGATGGTGTGCGTGCGTGTACACGTGTGTGTGTGTTGGGGGGCAGATGTGGGCGGGGTCGGATTCTAGAGAAGGCGGGACTTAACCGTGATTGACACGTGGCAGCTCCCGCAGGTCCAGTCTGGGGCCCCACACAGCCCCTTGAGCGCATGCCTTCTCATGCTCCTCCGCACCCATCTGGGGTGGAGCCCAGTCAGCAGGGGACACCCTGCATAAGGACACAGGCATTGCAGAGAGCAGGGAGCTGCTTGACTGGCACCCACAAACTTTACTCTCTCCCGAGAAGCGTGATCATTGACGTGCTGGCGACCGGAGTGCTGGACCGCTTGGATCCCGAACAATTACTTTCCTCAGCTGTTAGATTTTCAAACGTGATCTATCGAGTGATGCTGACAGTAGATTTTCTGCCGGCAATAAAGGTGGCCTGATTCACAGAATAATTACTGTATGCAAATGAATGTGATTTTCCTCTGCCCTTTTATGGATGACTCTGCTCTGCCATTCATCAGGGCCACAAATTTCACTTGGGGGGAAGATGGATTTAAAGAGACAGGCACCTCTGGAGCTTTGCAGTGAACTTACTAAATCCACACTAAGTGTCCTCATAAACAGGTGTGCCTTTGCCAGAGTGGGGCTGCCAGACTCTGACCTTTTGATCTGTGAATTGTCGCTGGGAAAACTGTTGCGGAAACATCTGACTGTGTGTGCTCTCAGGTCAGGGGTGCTTTGCTGCTTGGAGGAGCCGCTTCTTTGGGGGCAGAGTGATTATACGTGTGGATCAGGAGAGCCTGGTGGGCCTCGCCACCACCCACTGAGCCCACTTTGATGTTTATGTACCTGCAGGAGGGGAATGGGAGGAGCGGGAAGCCTGTGCTCACATGCAACTGGATCTGATGAAATTCTAGCTGAAGTGACGTGAAACAAGAGGTGGGTTTTTGTCTGACACTGAGGTGGAAGCAAAACAGACAGGAAAAGGAAGAAAGAAATGAACTGTTAGAAAACCTTAAGTTCCACTTCTTTGGGGCTGGCTTCTCAGGAACCTGGCAGCCTTCTCCTGAGTTGGTGGCCTTTCTCTGTGGGCATCAGGGCCATGAGGATGTGGGAGGGGCGGGTTTGCCCTGATTCCAGTGGGAAGTAAGACCGGGCAAGCCTGCAGGAGGGAGCGAGCCGCCGGCCCCGATGCTGGGACCGGACCAGGTGGGCACAAGCTCAGGGAACATCCGAGGTCATCACGTGTGACTGCTAAAGCCTCAGTTCCCCAGGTGTCTCCCAGCACACGGCGTGCACCTCATCCTCCGAGTGTGGAAAAAAGAGGACTCTGAGCCAGTGTTATAAATGGAAGTGTCCATCTGCCAGTGGGCTGTCTTGTTACTCATATTGTAACAATATATTGATGTCAGCACATCCAGAACGCACTTTCTTCCTCTGTCACTCACAGAAGAAAGGAAAGACACGTCCGTGTTTACGTGCGTGCAAGCAGCAGACGCCGCTGGAGGCCATCATAGCCTTTCCCAAATAGAGGCCCATTGATATGGACTTTCCTGAGAGGACAGAACAGGTGAGCAGGGCCTCCGGGAGTTCCTTCTCTTCCTGGACCCAGCAGGTCTTCCCAACGGCTCACATGAGGGCCAGCACGTGACATTATTTGTGTATTTCTTTGATTTTTGTTGCATATTTTTATTTAAATTAAAAAAATTTGTGTTAAGTTTTAAAGGTTACTTTTCATTTACCGTTATTAACCATGACACTATGTGGCTCAGTTGGTAACCAATCTGCCTGCAATGCAGGAGACCCAGGTTCCACCCCTGGGTCAGCAAGATCCCCTGGAAAAGGGAATGACAACCCACTCCAGTCTTGCTTGGAGAATCCATGGACAGAGGAGCCTGGCGGGCTACAGTTTATGAGATCACAGAGTCAGACACAACAGAGTGAATTACACTTTCACTTTAAGACAAAATTGTAGATCAGTTCTTGATGGTGATAAGTTTTCATAGGAAAACAGAATTTTCTGCCCTTCACAAATGATAATGATGAATAATACCTCTTTCTTTAATACGAATTGTGCTATAATGTGGAAGGCTAATGTTGGAAAGGTGATTCAGTATTAGATAACCACAATTCATAAAGCAGCTTTAACCTGGCATACTACAGATTTATACAGTCGATAAAACATTTATTGAGAATTGTTTTCATAGGTAGAAGGGGAAATAAGCAATTTCTTAAATGAAAATTTGAGAAATACTCTCATGAAAAACTAATTCAATTGAAAAAGTTCTAAATAACACACATTTATAATATATGCTGATTTTTCATAGGTTTGCCAAAAATGGGTAATGACATTATTTGGGAGGAGCCAACAAAAGTAAGGTTGCTTATACTTGTGTTGCTAGATTTAAATGCAAATTGACAGGGTTAACTTTGGTTAAAAAAAAAGTCCTGAGATATAAGTAATAATGTGATGAAGAACACAAGAAGTTAACAACTGAAAGAAGGTTTTATAAAGCAAAGTAACTTGAGTGGTACTAATTCTCAACAAGTTGATATAGTTTGTTTAGCAGAATTGTCCATCACCCTGTATAATGGGTTGAATTATGTCCCGTGAAAAGAATATGGTGGGGGCCTAACTCCCAGTACCTCACAGTGGGACTTTATTTGAAGACAAGTCTTTAAAGTCGTCAAGTTTAAAAAAGGTCATGTGGGTGGGCCTAATCCAACATGGGTTTGTGCAAAGTCCCTTCAGTCATGCCTGATTCTTTGCAGCCCTGTGGACTGTAGCTCTTCTGGGCATGGAATTGTCCAGGCAAGAATGTTAGGGTAGGTTGCTGTGCTCTCCTCCAGGAGATCTTCCCAACTCAAAGATTAAAACCACATCTTTTGTGTCCCTTGCATTGGCAAGCCGGTTCTTCACCAGTCATGCCACCTGGGAAGCCCTATCCAACACGACTGGGGTCCTTAAAAGAAGGGGAGAATTGGACAGCGTTGCGAGAGCCGGCTCACTAAGCGCTGGCGGCTGCGAGTGAGGGGAGCTACCCCAGGTCCGAGGTCGGGGCAGCGGCCTAGAGTGCCAGGCTGCGACGATGCAGGAACAGCTGAGAGGAGCTACCCCACTTCTGAGGTCAGGGGCGGCCAGGAGAAGCCACCTCGTGCCCAAGGCCAGGGGCGGTGACCCTGAGGAGCCACCCTGAGCCCGAGGCCAGGGGCGGCAGCTGGGAGGAGCATCCCGAGAAGTGGTGGCTGCGCAGGCGCAGGAGGGCCTAGGGGAGCTATCCCACGTTGAAGGTCAGGAACCACGGCGGTAAGGAGATACCCCTCGTCCAAGGTAAGGAGCAACGGCTGTGCTTTGCTGGAGCAGCTCTGAAGAGATACCCCACGCCCAAGGTAAGAGAAACCCAAGTAAGATGGTAGGTATTGCAAAAGGGCATCAGAGGGCAGACGCACTGAAACCATACTCACAGAAAACTAGTCAATCTAATCATACTAGGACCACACCCTTGTCTAACTCAATGAAACCAAGCCATGCCTGCGGGGCAACCCAAGATGGGAGGGTCATGGTGGAGAGGTCTGACAGAGCGTGGTCCACTGGAGAAGGGAATGGCAAGCCACTTCAGTATTCTTGCCTTGAGAACCCCATGAACAGTATGAAAAGGCAAAATGATAGGATACCAAAAGAGGAACTCCCCAGGTCAGTAGGTGCCCAATATGCTACTGGAGATCAGTGGAGAAATAACTCCAGAAAGAATGAAGGGATGGAGCCAAAGCAAAAACAATACCCAGCTGTGGATGTGACTGGTGATAGAAGCAAAATCTGATGCTGTAAAGAGCAATATTGCATAGGAACCTGGAATGTCAGGTCCATGAATCAAGGGAAATTGGAAGTGGTCAAACAAGAGATGGCAAGGATGAACGTCGACATTCTAGGAATCAGCGAACTAAAATGGACTGGAATGGGTGAATTTAACTCAGATGACCATTACATCTACCACTGCGGGCAGGAATCCCTCAGAAGAAATGGAGTAGCCATCATGGTCAACAAAAGAGTCCAAAATGCAGTACTTGGATGCAATCTCAAAAACGACAGAATGATCTCTGTTCGTCTCCAAGGCAAACCATTCAGTATCACAGTAATTCAAGTCTATGCCCCAACTGGTAACGCTGAAGAAGCTGAAGTTGAACGGTTTTAAGACGATGCCTCTACAAGCCAAAGAATACCAGAAATTGCCAGAAAACCAGAAGCAAGCAGGAGAGAGAGGGACCTGGAATAAATTCTCCTGGAGACTCACTAGACCCTGGACTTCCAGACTCCAAAACCATGACTGCATACATCCCTGTTGTCTAAGCTGCCCAGTTGGTGAGCATACTAATACACCCTCCTGTTCTCACCCACTGACTGAGACCCCCGCCCTGTGGTTTCTGGGAAACCTGTCAGTCATATTCCCTTACCTTCTGAGGCAACACAGGACTGGCATCTTGCTTTGTCACCCAGTCAGAGCATGGAGAAGAAACTGAGTTCCTCTTGGGGTGGAGGAACTCAGGTGGAGCATCAAAAAAAGCAAGAGAGCTCCAGGAAAAAACATCTACTTCTGCTTTATTGACTATACCAAAGCCTTTGACTGTGTGGATCACAATAAACTGTGGAAAATTCTGAGAGAGATGGGAATACCAGACCACCTGACCTGCCTCTTGAGAAATCTGTATGCAGGTCAGGAAGCAACAGTTAAAACTGGACATGGAACAACAGACTGGTTCCAAATAGGAAAAGGAGTACGTCAAGGTTGTATATTGTCACCCTGCTTATTTAACTTCTATGCAGAGTACATCATGAGAAACGCTGGGCTAGAAGAAGCACAAGCTCAGATCAAGATTGCCAGGAGAAATATCAATAACCTCAGATAGGCAGATGACCCCACCCTTATGGAAGAAAGTGAAGAGGAGCTAAAAAGCCTCTTGATGAAAGTGAAAGAGGAGAGTGAAAAAGTTGGCTTAAAGCTCAACATTCAGAAAACGAAGATCATGGCATCTGGTCCCATCACTTCATGGCAAATAGATGGGGAAACAGTGGAAACAGTGTCAGACTTTTATTTTCTTGGGGCCCAAAATCACTGCAGATGGTGATTGAAGCCATGCAACTAAAAGACACTTACTCCTTGGAAGAAGAGTTATGAGTTAATATGCTTAGATAGCATATTAAAATGCAGAGATATTACTTTGCCAACAAAGCTATGGTTTTTCCGGTAGTCGTGTATGGATGTGAAAGTTGGACTGTAAAGAAAGCTGAGCACTGAAGAACTGAAGCTTTTGAACTGTGGTGTTGGAGAAGAGTCTTGAGAGTCCCTTGGATTGCAAGGAGATCCAACCAGTCCATCCTAATGGAAAATCAGTCCTGAATATTCATTGGAAGAACCAATATGAAGCTGAAACTCCAATACTTTGGCCACCTGATGCGAAGAACTGGCTCATTTGAAAAGACCCTGATGCTGGGAAAGATTGGAGGCAGGAGGAGAAGGGGACAACAGAGGATGAGATGGTTGGATGGCATCACTGACTCAATGGACATGAGTTTGAGTAAACCTGGGAGTTGGTGATGGACAGGGAGGCCTGGCGTGCTGCAGTCCATGGGGTTGAAAAGAGTTGGACACGACTGAGCGACTGAACTGAACTGGGGTGGAGAGGTGAGAGTCTGCGGCTGCTGGCTACCAATTTCTTCCTTAGTGTGAGAGGAGGTAGCAATACTATAAAGGAACAGAGGTAACATAGAGAAAGAACCAGACTGAAGTGGGAGGGAAGGGAAGCTTGGTGGTGTTTGAGTCCCTGATTTCAATGGCCATCAAGATCAAGTGCACACCATCTTCCCAACGATATCGCATTCCTGCCTTATGTGTGTGCTAGGTCACTCAGACACGCTCAACTCTTTGTGACTCCATGAACTGTAGCTGGCCAGGCTCCTCTCTGCCCATTGATTTTTCCAGGCAAGAATACTAAAGCGGGTTGCCATTTCCTACACCAGGGTATCTTTCTGACTCAGGGACTGAACCCAAGTCTTTTGCCTTTCCTGCATTGACAGGGTGATTCTTTATGGCTAGCACCACCTGGGAATCCCCTTCCTGCCTAATGGCTTGTTCATTTCAGCACACAAATTCCCCTAAGCTAGTCCAAGTTTCTGTTCTTGCAGGTAAACTCCATATTAATACAGTACTAGAAAATAAATAACATTTTAGCATTCCTATGTACCAAAAGTGGCGTTGGGGTCCCTTTAGCGGGTACCTAAATTTATATCACAAATTTAAAAAGGTTTTGAAAACTATATGCTTTGTTGACTTAACATTATACTCAATGAATGTTTACCTGAAATCAAATTATATTGCGTTGGTATTCAAGGTTACTCTTGGAGAGGCAGTCAAGGCTTTAGTCATTCTGATGAGAGAATTTTATTTATCTCTCTATGCAAATTTTTACAAGATATTTCTTTAAATCTTGCACTGTGTCTTTATAACAAGTTGCAATGACATTGCACCAGAAGGAATATTGAGTTGCAATTTTAAATATCGCTCATCTTTAGCCAGGAACTCACTGAACTGAGACAGCCAGTATCTGGGCATTTGTCAGTGCTTATGAGAGTCTTATAAATTCTCCTCTAGACTTTTCCAACATTGTCTGCCTTTGTTTGCCCCAAGTTTGTACCTCCCCCAATTCAACCTGCTCCGCCACAACATCCATCTTCGTAAACCTCATTCAGTCATCCATTCGGCCGTACATATGGCAGTTAGTGCATCACACTTCTATTGCGTGTGTACGCATGCCCATTACTCTCATCAGTGCTGAGAAGCTTTAGATCCCATGATACAAAGCTTGCCCTCAGGAGTTTTCGGTTAGGGCGCAGTTCCTGCTAGCCTACCACTCCAAAAGCGGTTAGTGCCCACCACGGCTGGTTGGACAAAGTCCAAATGCCTTAGCTGACCGAAGTGTCCCTTAGCAGGAGCTGGAAGTGCATCTTACTCAAACATGGAGAATTTAGCTGGCATCCGGGTAGGTAATCAAATAAGCTGCCAAAACTTGGGAAGGTGTTAGGAGTTGGAGCCCAGAAATTCACGACAGACAAATGATGGCCTGGGGAGATACACAGCTGCAAGGACTCAGGCGTGAGTCAGCCCCCGAGCGGGAGAGCTCCCTTGCAATAGATACTCAAATGTGGATGACATCAGACAGGAAGCATGAAAGCGCCATTGTTTGCCACCCTTGGGAAGTCAACCAAATGGCTTAATGATTTATTCTTATTCTTGGTTCATTCATTCAGTCGTAATGTCACCAAGTGTGTGTCATATTTGCCAGTCTGGGTCCAGAGGACAAGCTAGGGCAGCTGTGGTCTGGAGAGGACGGAACATGCCCCATGAGGTGGGTGATGAATGTCCAGAGGCACAGTCAAGGGTGCCCACTCGCGTTTTCCCACAGCTGAGAACGGCAGCAGCGTCTATGAACCAGGAGCAGAGTCCGTCTCTAGAACCAGAGTGCTGGGATTGTCCTTGACACCTCCAGTGCTTGGTGTCAGCTGTTTCCCTCTATTCTTTCCCACAGAGACTAGTTCCACTTCTCCATCCCCTCGACCCAGTGACCCATCCTTGACCATGAGCTGTGGGCAGAGATGACTGGTATTACGTCTAAGTCAGGGACGAGTCTCTGAATTCTCGTAGCCCTAATTCAGCTGTCGGCCAGCTTCCAAGTGGAGAGTCTCCATCAGCCTGGAGAATGACTTGCCGTGATTGTGGAATCTGAAGGAGGAGTTGCTGTAAGAACTTCTAAGCCGTCAGGATGTCGGTGCTCTTTGCCACGTGATGCAGTGGGTTACCCTGAGCTGAGGCTCCTCCATGTCCTTCAGCCGTTCCTGCTGATGCCACTTCCAGGTACGTGCCGTGTCCCTACCCTTCTCATCGTACACCGCTATCCACCCAGCCCTCTTTCGCCACGGGTCCTCTTCCTCTCTGGCCTCCTTGTTTTGACTTTTGGTCACTTAAATAGATGTTAGAATGATCCTTTTATAGTTCAGCTCAAATCAAGCCGCCCAGTCTCCATCCAGAACCCTCCCCTGGCTTCCCATTAGACCTCGAAGATGTACTGCTGCCCAGGGTCCCCACGGGGCCAAGAGCCCACGTGGTCTTCCTCCCACCCACCTGTCCTCACTCACCTCTGGCCACGTCACCCTTGTTCATTACTCCAGCCTTTATTTCACATCCCCAGACTCCAAGCTGCCCCCTTTGCTGGGAATGTGCTTGCCTCGACCTTCACTTATCTAAGTCCTTCGCTGCAATATCACCTCTTCAGAGAGATCTCTCCTGATCAGAACACCCTAGGAGCTTTCTCTCCCCACAATGTTAATTTTCTGCAGAGCACTCATCGCCATCTGATGTTTTTCTTGCTTACGTGTTTGTTTGTTTTCAGTCTATCCCCATGAGGTTGCGAGCCCATCTGAAGCAGGGGCCTTGCCTTGCTTGTTCAGAACAAGAGCAGAAGGAGATCTGCAGTCAAAACGTGTAGCTCTCATGCTTGAGGGAGTGGCTCTGCGTGTGAGGGAAAGAACACACGTGTGCTGACCACGAGGCCAGGGGCGCCAGGCTACCGAGGAGCAGCAGCCGTTAGGGCTGTGGTCCAGCGGGCTTCCTGGCCACCTCTGTGCTCAACTTGACCCAGTGACCTGTCCTTGACAATGAGCCGTGGGCAGAGATGATTGGCGTCATGTCTGTGCAGAAGCATTGACAAGTCAGGGATGAGTCTGTGAATTCACTGATCCTGCCTTGGTGATCGGTTCTGTAAAAATTAGACATATGGCACGTAAGTGAGGTCTTTCCTCTTTCTCTTAAAAGAATTTAAGAGGAAATGAGCCTCTGGAGCCGCACTTTGGAATGAAAGTGGTGAAGAATTTCAGAGCATGATAATAGAATACTTTTCTATTTGTGAAAGTCTCCTTCCTGGAGACCTTTAAAAATAGGATACCATCAAGACGGAGTTTAATTTTTACTCTGTTCTGAAATGCAGTGGTGATGTTAACAATCACAGCCATGAGAGGTTGCTCAGAAAGTCACCATCCCACATCTCTGTGCAATATTGATTGCTTGGAACCAGAGGAAAGCTACACGCTTTAATAACTATTTCAGTGTTTGTTTTCTCTTTTACTTGAAGACTGTAAGGAAATAGCACTCAACAGAAATGGTGGGATTAAACGAGGGATCAGCCCGTCTTTTCACTGTAGAGGACATATTTAGATTTGTTTCAATAGGGTTTCATGCTTTAGCTTTCCATGACTTAGCTTTAAATACTGTTTTGTGGCAGGTAAGGATCCTATTGGGGCCAAAACCCAGGCAGCTTTTTGACACTGCAAAATGTCAGACCGTATGGATTGAAGCTCTTTCCGGCTCATTTAAAGCAGCATTTGGTTTATTTTTTCCTACCTTATGATGTTACGTCTTCCTTTCTGCTCTTAGACAATACCACTATTATTTCTTCTGATTCAACTTCTTCTGGTTAAAATGGCCTATTAAGTTGGGGACTTAAAGGTTGTTTAAAATGGGGTGAGACATTCAAAACCAGGAGCAGGACTGTGAAAGATTCTGGTTCTCTTAACCCAACATATTCGGGGAGCCTGGTGACTTGTTTTATGGGCTATGTGAACACGGTGAGCTATCTGATACAACCCTGACGCAGCCATAAAATTTGTTTTAACAGACATTTAAACAAAGCCTGCTCATTCTTAGGGTTATTGAAATTGATCACTTGCTACCTAGACTGGAACCATAGAGAAATTTATTGAGCCCTGAGAGGGCTGGCACTTGAGCTGCTTGCCAGGTAAACCGAGGCCTGGGGGGCACTCAGCACAGAGCAGGTGGGGGCAGGGGTGTCGGGCTCCAGCTTTTAAGTCTCCAGAGCTCCGGCCACAGGCCACCTTCTGGCCTGGTGGCACAGGTTTTCGTTTTGTTTTGCTTTTTGGTTTTGTCTTTTAGAATAGCAGTTTAAGCTGGAGTGGCTGCTGTTGCTGCTAAGATTTTAGGCACGTTGCCAGACATTTTCTTCGCAAAGAAGAATGGGCAAAAGCCAGAAGCCTGCTGATTTTGCTTTGGTCGTGTGTATGATTTTTTTCATAGCTTCCCGGTTGGTCCTGCCTGGTCTTTTGTCTTCAATCTTAGTGATAAGCTTATCAGAATCCCAGCCTGTTGTCTTTGGTTGATGATTGCCGCGTCCTTCTAATGATATAATTCTAAAAGAATTCGAGGAAGGAGGATAAGATCCTGGCCAGCTTGGGAAGATCCGATGTAATGTAAATGCTGGAGGAAAACCGCATGTGCCAGGCCTCTTCCGCTGCCCTGGGTTGCAGGGACGGCTTGACTTCTCCCTTCCTCCCTTGCTCCCAGTCAAGGAGTTCTTCCTCTGAGGCTTGGATATATTACCTGTACTCACAGGTTCCTACACTTCCCAAAACTGGCCAAAGGATTGCAGAAACAAACTGAGACATTCCACGGGCGACAGTTAGAAGAAAATAGACATTTTTTCAGTCAAAGCATCTCACGGTATTTCCGCGTACAGTCCCGTGACACATAACAAATATAAAATGGCATTTCTTAGAACTCGTCAAAAATAAAATCCAGGTTGAGTGCAAATTGCCTTCGGGAAAAAAAAGGATAAAAACAATCTGGAATCTGTGTTTCAGGGTCACCTAGTCGGCAATCGGGGTGAAAGGTGAAGGAGAGGAACAAATTGTTAATTAGGGGATGTTAAATAAGACCAGTGTTAAAAAAGGGAGAAAACCCACTTGACTCCCACTTTGTGAAACAGCATTTAAGACATAATTTTCTGATTTTCTGGGGGGGGGGCAGGGCGGTGGTTTGAGATTTCCAGTTTGAAGGAGTTTTAAAATTCAACAGATCACAAAGAAAACATGTCTGTGTGCTGCACTAAGAGGTAAAATTAGCATGTGTTAGTACAGAAATCAAGTAACACTCAACTAGCAATGTTTCCGGCACAACGTGGAAGGCTTTTCCTGAAGAGCACTGTATTAAAATGACTCCTAATACTTTGACTGTTTTAGAACACAAAGTTTGGAGGGTTGATTGCAATTACAGAGTCCTTTCTTTTCATTTCACTTTGGTTTATGTACCCTTAAGTTTTTGCTTCACTCCCTTGCCTCTTAGACTTCTCCTGTCCGTGTGTCTGTGTGTCTGTCTCTCTCCATGTACATACACACACACTCACAGAGTAACCTCATTTTTAGGGTTTTTCATCGTGATTGCTCCCAAAGAAATGCTCTTCCACCAGCACTGGTGCCTGTCACCGCAGCCCATCACTTGCTTGGTAATTAAACTCTGACTGATTTATTGACTGACAGCCAACAAATCCCAACCCGGTTTTTATGATATACATATGTCCCCGGGCTAAATTCACTCAAACAACAGCCCAGAGAGGGTTGGCGAAAGAGATGGAGGTGGGAGGAGGGAGAGTGATATGAAAATAAATAGGGAAACCAGCATCCCTTGGCCAAAGCAGACATTTTGCAAAAGAAAGAAAGGAAAGGAAAAACTTGAAGCAACATCGTTTTCAAACCCTGAGTTCTGGGCGCAGGGCAGGTGCTGGTAAACACCATACTTCAGCTTTGAGACCCATTTGAAGCGCCTCACGTACAAAAGCGCTCTGAAGGGGAAAACAAGACGGGCTTGCAGCTAATATTACAGTCAAGTTCCAATTTTACCTAAGGGAAGGCGGCTTTATTAAAAGTCATGGCTGAAATTGTGTGGCAGGTGCCAATCCCCCGCGTCCTGACAGATGTGCCGGTTGGCGGATGTCGTTCCGCTGTCAGTGGCGCCTGGACGGAGCTGCCCGCAGCCCCATTTGTCTCTCTTCCAGCGAGATCACACACGCCCGATGTTTGCCTCCAAGCTGCTCGGTGTGGTTTGATATGTGGAATCCTCACAATGAGACTTATTAAAAGACAGTCCATTATTTTTATTTAGAGTGTTTCCAAAGCAAGCAGAGCGCGCACGGAGATAATTTAAAAATCGTGCGGCAGGCCATCTCCTGGCCAGCCTGGCTCCATTTGAAATGCATAAGAAAGCAGCATTCTGGTCTGTGCACACACACACACGCATGCACACACACACACACATGCACACGCACACGCTTCCCAGTTCATGATGGCTGTGATCGGAGCAACAGAGTGGCAGGCCATCTCCTGGCCAGCCTGGCTCCGTCTGAAATACATAGAAAAGCATCATTCCAGTCTGTGCCCCCCCCCCCCACCCCACACAGTGACACACAAACACACGCACACATGCACACACTTCCCTGTTCATGACGGCTGTGATCGGAGCGACATTTAACCCCTGACTAATAGCCCTGACACTCGAAAGCACTATTTTGCTATAAACCACAGGAGCATTTCAACATGAAGGATGAACCTTGCTGCCTTTTTTCCCTAAATCTTTCTTCCTTTTCTTCTTCTTTTTTTTTTTCTCTCCTGATTTCCTTGCATCCCTCTTCTATTTTGTTACAGGTGGGTTTTCTCATTGCAGCAAGAGATATAAAATACTCCTGATTGGCTGTATTTATGGGGCCTTTTCGTCCTCCTGTTGGTTTCAAACACAAAGAAAAATGGTCTCTCTCGACTGTGCCTGGTTGGAACAGCAGGTAAAGCTCCAGCAGCCTCTTCTCCCCAGCCTCCGATGGAAAATTATTGCAGATGAAATGATTCTGTCCTGGAAATGGTAAGAGGAAAGTTTCAGGTTAAAGAGCGCTCGGGGCACACAATGGATTGGCCACCAGGACGTATAGGACCCAAGCCGGCTTTGCTTTCTCAGTGGGGGAAAGGCAGGAGGCAAAACAGCCTTGGAGAGTTGGACCATGCTTCTGATACCAAAGGGCAGGGTTTACCAGCATGAACTTTGTTCTTAAGTGTGCAGACCGCTGGGCCCTCTCAGGTGTTCGAACCACTGGGCCCAGTGCCGCCTTGTGGCTTTACCCGGTGGGGCGAGAGCCAGGTGAAAGCTCAGTGTTGATCAGTGTCGCCTCTGTGACCTCATCCAGAAGCAGTGTGGACACAGGCTCGCCTCCTCCCACCGAGGGGGGCTTTGGGCTGTCGCCCCAGCCGGCAGTCCACACGCTGCGGAGGAGCCCATCACAGAGCAGCCTTGAGGTGTGGCCCACACAACGCACGGCCCTGGTGGAGTGCTTAGGGAGGCGCTGGTGCAGTTGGCCCTGTCACATGCTGACTCCCCCCAAAACCATTTGGCTCTTGTTTTTATGGGCACCCTGGCAAACCACAAACAGTAAAAATGAAAAAAAAAATCATAATGGTAAAGTTAAAAAAAAAAAAAAACAACTTACTGTCCTAATGGTGACATGTAAGATGGGTTCCAAGAAAGGACGGTCTCCTGAGGCCCCCCAGGTGACGGAAGCAGGTGGTCAGGTGGACTGCAACACCTTCATCCCTGGAGGCAGGTATGGTTGCAGACCGCAGAAAATGCATCTGTATACGTTCATGCATCTGCGTGTATCATTCACGCATCAAGTGCCTATTAGCCTCCTAGGTCATTCTGCTAAGACACCGAGTAGCTCGTCCCAGCTTCAAAGAGGTCGCTGATATGTTTAAGCAGAGAATAAGAGATACTACGTTGTTCTTTGCAAGAATTATGTGTATTTACATATTGCTTCTGCTGAAGGTATTCATTAGCTACTCTGTATATATTCTACCATGGAGCATTTGTGGTTGTCTCTTCTAGTGCCCTTCTTATCAGGGAACCCAGATGAATACATTCAGTGTTCTTATTTCCATCAGTTACAACATCACTCTCACCTACTAGTTGTGTGAGAGTGTTGTGAAAATGTTGGTCATTTAGTCATGTCTGACTCTTTGCAACCCCATGGACTGTAGCTCGCCAGGCTCCTCTGTCCATGGAATTAGGCAAGAGTCCTGGAGTGGGTTGCCCTTTCCTTCTCCAGGGGATCTTCCCAATCTTCCCAAACCTGGTTCTCCTGCATTGCAGGTGGATTCTTTACCGCCTGAGCCACCAGGGAAGCCAGTGAATATGTGAAGACTTGTTGAAAGTCCTCAAGACGTGTATTCACTAGGAATAGCCTCTATTGTTTTTCTCTGACTTCCGGATGTTTTCCTTTTATTGATATCATTGCTAGTCACTGAGCTCCCCAGAGGGAGAAGCAGCTTGTAGAACTGCTGCCCCTCCTTCTCTAGAAGGCCATGCCATGCTGTCTTTGCCCTCAGAGGCTGTCCATCCGGAAGAGCATTGATCTTCCCCACAGTTGTTCCACCTTTCGTAAATATTAGAATTATTTTGGGGTCATTTTCATTGTTTCATTTACTTATCAGATATATTCCTCACTTTCCCCACAAATATTCGTTAAATTGCTGAGGCCTGATGATATACAAACACAGACATCCATGCCCTTGTGGATCTTAAAACCCTAAGATCCTGTACTTGATTATGATCAAAAACTTCAAACTTACTTTATAAACCAAATTACTGAGATTCATATTTTGTCTATTTGTGGTCATCTTGTTTTTCAGTTGCTAAGTCTTGTCCCATTCTTTACAGCCCCATGCAGCATGCCAGGCTCCTCTGTCCTCCACTATCTCCCAGAATTTGCTCAAAGTCGTATCCATTGAGTTGGTGATTCTATCCAACCATCTCTGTCGCTCCCCTTCTCCACCTGCTTTCAATTTTTCCCAGCATCAGGGTCTTTTCCAATCAGTCAGCTCTTCGCATCAGGTGGCCAAAGTATTGGAGCTTCAGCTTCAGCATCAGTCCTTACAATGAATATCCAGGATTCATTTCCTTTAGGATTGACTGGTTTGATCTCCTTGCAGTCAAAGGGAGTCTCAAAGTCTTCTCCGGCACCACAGTTGGAAAGCATCAATCATTTGGTGCTCAGCGTTCTTTATGGTCCACTCTCATATCTGCACATGACTACTGGGAAAACCATAGCTTTGACTATATGGACTTTTATTGGCAAAGTGATGTCTCTGCTTTTTAATATGCTATCTATGTTTGTCTTAGCTTCCATTCCAAGGAGCAAGCATCTTTTCATTTCATGGCTGCAGTTACAATGAAAGTGAAGAAAGTGAAAGTGAAGTCACTCAGTCACGTCCAATTCTTTGTGACCCCATGGACTGTAGCTCACCAGGCTCCTCCATCCGTGGGGTTTCCCAGGCAAGAATACTGGAGTGGGTTGCCATTCCCTTCTCCAGGGGACCTTTCCGACCCAGGGATTAAACCCAGATCTCCCACATTGCAGGCAGATTCTTTACCATCTGAGCCATCAGGATAGTAAAAGAAGGTTCTGTGTTTCGTTTTGGCTGAAGAAGAAAGGCATTTGCTTGTGAATTTTTCTGTGATTCTTTCTTTTCCTTGCTTAGAAGGCTTTGTTGTCTAGTAAATAAATTCAAGTTCTCTTTGTTTTTGGCATTAAAGGTCCTTCCCAGTCTGACCTTGACCTGATTTCCTGGGCTTCCAGGCATCTGGGCCCTCCTGGCTCTCTCCTGTCCTCGGAGCTCTGGACAACAAAACCTGTGATTTGCTCAACAGGATGTGTGTTTCTCATCTCTGAATCTTTGTATAAACTCTTGCCATGCCTGTAATCACTTCTGGGTTGGTAAAAATCATGTGCATTTTTCATGATCCGTCTTTATGGCTTTTTCTGACCCACTGTTCTGTACCCTTTGTGAGTATCTCTAATATAGCACTTTGAACACTGTATTAAACATTTTTTTTTTAATTCCTCATGTGTGATATCAGCCTCGAATGCCCCATGGCAGAATCTGTGTCCTTCTCATCATCATTCTATACGTGAACTATCTCAGTGAGGTGACTGAATGTTTCCCACATACACCCAAACCCCACCTCTTTATGGGCTTTATAGGCAGTATTTCCATGGCTTTGAAACAAACTCTTATTGAATCCTTAATAATTCTTGAAATATCATCTTCTGGGGGAAAATCCATTCCTTCTGGAAGACTTCACATTCCTTCACATTGGTAGGCAGATTCCTTAGGAGATCCTACCGTCATCTCCTAAGAATGTTCAAGAGCTTTACTCATACTTCTATGGGGACATTAATATGCTACTGTGCAGTGTTATTTTAGTCCACAACTTGTTACCATGACTAAAATGCTTAGGAAGGTATGTAGTGATACACAGCTTCTTTCTCTCATGTAGCCCCATAAACACAGTGATCATCACACAGAAAGTGAAAGTGAAAGTCACTCAGTCACATCAGACTCTTTGCAACCCCGTGGACTGTCGCCCACCAGGCTCCTCTGCCCATGAGATTCTCCAGGCCAGAATACTGGAGTGGGTAGCCGCTCATTTCTGCAACCACACAGAAGGTGCATCATGAATGCTAATACAACGGCGAGACACATGAACTGATGCTCTACATATTCACAGACTCCTCCAGCTTGATCTGTCCAGAGCTGACTGTGTCATGTCATAGGATGGCACATGGTCCATATGTGTCACTCAGGGCATCCCCTTTCTTCTCTCAGGGGTGAAGAGACAGTCTGGTGAGATCAAGGTTGACTTGGACTCACCGCTTTCCTTGAAGAGCCTTTCTTGGACGTTTTCAACTATTTTTTGACCTACACTCAGGATCCTGGTTTCTGCAACATTTGACTCCGAGATAATTAGAGTTGTGAAGATTGCAGGGAAAACCTGCAACATGCAATGAAACAGAGCATGGAAGAAAGAGAATGAGGAAGGAGGAACGGAGGAGCACCCGCAAGTCAAAGACACCTTCAGTTCTACCTCCGATCGCAGGATGTTTAAGCATCAGTGCCAAGCACTGGCCACTTAACATGGTGGAAGTGTGCCAGGATTTATGTGGCTTAGATCAGTCAAGCTAGTGGGACCAGCTGTACGGGGGCGCTGGGGACCCTGTTCAATATCATGACTGAAAAGGGAACGGTTAATGCCTTTTTTGAGCTCTTTCAGGAAGTAATTGTACTCAGATTTCAAGGGTTACAGTGTATTCAAGAATCAAAACTCTACTTTTCCTGTATCTATGAGATTTTGTCTGTGGCTCTATTTTCCAGTGGCCTAAAAGTACTTTTCACTGCTAGCATGTCCCTTCCCAGGTCACTGACCAACCTGCATTGAACTGCAATGGTTATGAGCTTGGGGTCTCATCTTCTCTTCCATTTCTGATGGAACTTTCTTTAATTTTCTTTTCTTTTTTGTTTAAACCAAAAAATATGAATGAACAAATCCCACTGATTGTCTGAAAGCTGAGATGTGCAGTCAATGGATTCATCAGAGAAGGTCAGGAGCAAAAAGAGGTAACAGGACAAAATTCTCTAAAAGAATAAAAATAGAGAAGAAAATGAAAGGAAAGTGGAGGAGTTCCCCTCTGACTGGGAGAGACCTGTGCTCACAGCTGGGATGTCCTGAATGGACCCCCTCACACACAGCGTCTGCCATCTACCCACTGAGGGGAGAGTTAACAGGCTTGGACTAGAGAGAGAGATTGGGCTGCTCTCGTGGAGAAAAGTCAGATTAGTGGAAGAGTAACGCTGAGTAAAAGATCAATAAATGAATGTGTGTTTCAAGGAGTCAGTCCAGCCACACCCATCTCCCAACCAAGCAGCACCTTCACTGTGTTACGGGTGATACTGGCTCCATCACACAAATGCAGCTGCCTCCACACACAGGAATTCATGCCTGATGAAACGATCAACCTCAGCTGTTATCTTATAATGACACACTAGTAGCTGCTGGATAAAAGTGTTAGGACAGCAGGTCTTTTGCTGAGTTGAGAAAAGATCGTCAGGTTTGTAAGAGTTTCACTATTACTCGCCACATTCAATCATTTCATCATTTTAGCACACTTTACCTAGAGATTATTTTACACTCAATGAAAAGGCTTGCTATTACCCCAAACCCTTGGTCCCCAATTTCTAAATCTGCTTGTAAGGATTCTGTGGCTCCTGAGATTGTGGAATAAATGTCAAACAAAATGCTCCTAACTAATTTGCAAGCCACATTTGAAAAAAATAAAACCTTATTTCATTCAATATAAGAATCTATTTTGAAATCAGTTCAGGTGGGCTCCCTCCCCAAAGGCCAGGGTCCTGTGGAGGTTGTCACTCGTTCCTGCTTTGTTTGGAAGACTTACCTACTCCCCTCACTGATCCAGTGTTGGGGTTTGTGCTGGGAAAACAGGTATTGACACCATCTTTACGATCTGACGGTAAAGTCAGAGGTGTGCACACACGTGCATGTGTATGTGTGTTTACATGTGCACATGTGTGCATGTGACTGTGCGTGCATATGCACGTGTGTGTGCTTAGGCCAGTGGTTTCCATCAGAAGACCTGAAAGGATGGGGGAAAACTTCCCACTTCACGCTGGCCTGGAGACTCAGAGATCTGCCTTAAGTGATGGCTCAGCATCCAGCTCCCTTGGAGGGAGGTGCCTCTCCCCACATCTCTACCCTCAATTGGAGTGACCTCACTTTCAGGAAGGCTGTGCATGTCCTGATTTCTTTCTTGGGGAAACATGTGGGAGGCTGTGAAGGTTGGAACTCCATGCAAAACATCCCTTTGGTCTTTGGGAAGCATCACACTTGGTCGGTCACGTCTCTCAATGGCCGGTTCCTTTAGTTACTGCTCAAATAGGGAGCAGAGTCAATGAAATCCCATGCTGTGAAGAGGTGAGGCCCAGGCAGGCAAAGGACCCGAGACCTTTCTGTGTGGCGGTGACTCCCAGGGTGTTGACCAAGGTCCACGCTGACCGATGCGAGCCTGTGCAGTGTGTCTGTGGCTGCGTGTGGAGCCCGTCCTGGGGTTCAGGAGATGATCAGTAGCCAAGGCAACAGTGGCCTTCAGCCCGGCTAGGATGCCTGGGGAGGGCCGTGACCAGCTGAGGGGCACACACAGGAGCTGATATGAAACAAATCACTTCTGCCCAGGAGCTTTGGAGGCGGTGGTGTGACCAGACAGAAATCAGGCTTTAAGGACACCTGCTCGCATTCAATGTGTTCAACTGTCTTCTTCCCCTAGGGTGTGAGTTCTTTAAGAACAGGCCCTGCAGTCTGTTTATTCTATTGTTTGAGACCCTGGCCTATAGTAGGAATTTAGTAATTGTTGCCTAAACTATGAATTTTGTTGAAATATGAGAATTTCAGTGTGTTTGCAAATCATTAAAAAGTCTGGAACAATTGTTGTTTAGTCACTAAGTCATGTCTAACTCTTTGTGACCCCGTGGACTATAGCCTGGAAGGCTCCTCTGTCCTTAGGATTTCCCAGGCGAGAATATTGGAGTGGGTTACCACTTCCTTCTCCAGGGGATCTTCCCGACCTGGAGATCGAACCTGTGTCTCCTGCATTGGTAGGCAGATTCTCTACTGCTCGGCCCCCAGGGAAGCCCCTGGAACAGTAGAGAGTGTTTGTTTCTTTGTTTGTTTCTGGATAAATTCCCATAGTACCAGATAGAACAAAATTCTCTTTTCTGATTATCTGTCCCCCACCTTCCAATAGCCCTTTGAAAGCTTGCTGTTTCATGATGTGTGTCTATCTCTGTACAGAGACACACACTATATTTTAAGGTCTACTTCAGGCCATCTGCTCTTTCATGGAACGTGATCGCTCTTAGATTCCTTTAATGTTTCTACTTATAAAAGATCATAGGTCTGTATAATAATTAGTCTTTTCCTGCTAATTGGTGACAACTTGAATCCCCTTTTATCTAAGCATGAAAATGTTTTAAATATTAACTAGGTTTCACAACCTGCATGTGATTTGTGCTGCGTGACTGTGGCAGAGAGGGTCAGCTGGTCGCCTGAAGCAAGGCCAGCCAGGGGCTGCGGTCCCTACAGAGTCACATGCGGGTCGTGCGGCCCAGTCCCACAGCCATCTGAAAGCGGCTGTCCCCAGGTGTGGGAACACTGTTGCTCCTGGAAGCCGGCCTGCCACTGAACAATGTGACAGCCCTGTTTGATTTTTAGGAGTCAAGTCAGTCAACTCGTCTGACATTTCTGCAGTGTGATCAGTCAAGAAGGCCAAGGAATCGAATCACGTGTGGGCCAAGAGTTCTAGCAAAAGCAGGTTTACACCGTGTGCTTCATCGAATTGCTACATGAGACTCTTTTCCCTGGCAGTCCAGTGGTTAAGACTTCACCTTCCAATCCAGTGGATGTGGGTTCAATCCCTGGTCAGGAAGCTAAGATCCCATATGAAAGAAAGTGAAAGTGAAGTCGCTCAGTCGTGCCCGACTCTTTGCGACCCCATGGATTGTAGCCTGCCCCAAGCTCCTCCGTCCATGGGATTTTCAAGGCAAGAGTACTGGAGTGGGTTGCCATTTCCTTCTCCAGGGGATCTTCCTGACCCAGGGATCGAACCTGGGTCTCCCGCATCGTAGAGAGATGCTTAACCGTCTGAGCCACCAGCTATATACTCGGGGCCAAAACACTAAAACATGAAACAGAAAGAAATATTGTAACAAATTCAATAAAGACTTCAAGAGAAGTTACATGAGGTAGGCATCATTTTAGAGAAAATTTATATGTCCTATAGCTGCATCTGTGTTTATAGAAGTGGATATTTTTGTAATAATATGCACTGGTTTATCATATAGATGGGTAACTAATTATGTCAAGTGCATTAATTATGTAATAGTGTGTATTGCATACTATCAATTATATAATAAAATTACATACAATGAAATAATTTAATCATTAAAATCACATGAACAATCATGTCACTATTATATAATTATTTTATTAATTAATGTGCTAAATTTAGTGATTATAATTAATATGATAGTTATATATGTTAATGTAAGGCATTGATAATTCATATATTAAAATAAAACCATTGTCTATAGTAGCAATACTTTCTCAAGATTAATAGCTGTATATTGCTTTCTAGTTTAAAAACTTGCGTAATGCTAATACGAGCCATGACCCAATTCCAGCAGGCCCTGGAGCCCTCGAGCCACAGGAGGGCTGTGTGAAGAGGTGTGAGGCTCCTCCTCTGAGTCCACCCTTCCAGTCTTCTCCAGCTGAAAGGGGAGCGGGAGGCGTTCTGCCACTCAGAGTCCGATCTCCGTTGGCAGCTCTGAGGGGCACATGCCAGGGCCACGACATGCCCTCTGCCCCCTCCGCTCTCTATTGGCTGTGAGACGCCCGAGGAGAGGGCATGGCCCCCTTGGAAGGTGTGGTCGTCAGGTGGAGGTTGTCCCTTCTCCACGGAGGCGAGCTGCCAGGTTCCACCTTCTGAACCCACCTGCTGAGGTGCAAATGTGTGGCTAGAATAACCAACTGTACCCTTATCCCCTGACAGTGGACAGGACCTGGCCCTCCAGAAGGGCCCTCGGGGAGCCGGAGATGGAGTGGCAAGGGCTGAGCGGCTGCTGGACTTGTGGCCCAAGGTGGACTAATGGGGCACGGTGAACCCTGAGGTCAGAGACAGGGAAGGGAGGGCAGAGAGGAGGCAGGGGCTTTAGGAGAAGGAGTGGGACACCTCGGAATGCCATAGAGGGGCTGGTGTGTGGGGGGATACAGGGATGCCCCGGGTCTTGGCCCATACGAGGGGCTGGTCCTGCTGGCATCTCCAGGAGCTTCCTGGACTCTCTGCACATACTCACAGAGAGAAGTGCATTCTCCCCAGTTCCTCATCTTTTCATCACTGTGTTAAGTGTGACCTTGAATTTATTAATTATCCACAGAAAATCAGTGGTACTGCTGGCAGTATTTTTTGTCTGTCGGGGTCTTCATGTACTATTCATTGACCAGAAAGTGTCCAGGGATCATCATTCTGTTTCACTCTGGGTCCACAAAGCAGGGGGCTGTGACATTTACGATTTGTGAAGGAGGAAACAAATCCCAAAGAAGAAAACAAAGATACACGACAGAGGACAACACAGCTCAGAACTGCATCAACCTCCATCTATTTCATAGCAATGTCTTCCAAAAATGTGGGTTGTTTTTTTTGGAAAGGGCATCATGGAAAAAATACAAATAATGCCTTATTTTGATTGCAGTGTTTGAAAGATGATTATTTTTGTCTCACAGAGAATGATCAATAGTTTGTGCTTTTATTTCAAAGTCACACACTGTGACTTGACCCCATCCTGACCCCTTCCAGCACTTTTCTGGGTGCATCAGTTGTGGAGCTCTCTGTTTGGAGTACAGACTCAGAGCTCCAGTCCTTTCCATACTGATGAGATAAGGCATGTAAATCTCTTGGATTACTGCCTGGAATTTAATGAGGGCTCAATCAGCATTAGTGAGTTATTACCATTATTGTAGTTTCTGAATCCTAGTGGTTTGGCTGGGAAGTTTCACTCCAGTAACTGGGCCCAGTGACTCTGAGTTCTGCCTATGTTGTCCTGCTTTCATTAGAGTCACATGTCCCGAGAGCACTCTTTGCAGCGAGCCAGAATCCTTTCCAGAATAATACCACTTGAACACCATCAGAAACCGGCTGCTTCTTTTGGTTTTGAAGTGCATGTTCGTTTACTCTTTCAAAACAGCACATCACGTAAGTGAAGAAACTACCCCCAAAATGGTTTTGGCCACATAAAAAAGTTTCCAAGTATAACAGTGTGTCAGTTGCTCAGTCGTGTCTGAGTCTTTGTGACCCCATGGACTGTAGCCCGCCAGGCCCCTCTGTCCATGGGATTCTCCAGGCAAGAACACCGGAGTGGGTTGCCATGCCCTTCTCCAGGGGATCTTCCCAACCCAGGGATCAAACCTGGTCTCCTGCATTGCAGGCAAATTCTTTGCCATCTGAGCCACTAGGTAAGCCCTTCAAGTATGAAAATGTAAGCTAAAAAAAGCACCTGCTGAAAATACTGGCAAACAAGCCAATCATCTTAATATGTAAAAACACTTTTTTGGGGTCAATGAGTAGTACATGAAAAACCCAGTAGTCAAAAGAGTGGAACAGACAGTTCATAGAAAAAGTCATCAATTGATAGGATTTCCCCGGTGGTCCAGTGATGAAGACTCTATGCTCCCAATACAGGAGGCCCAGGTTCAATCCTGGTCATGGGACTAAGATCCCATGTTCCTCATGCTGCAACCAAGACGTGGTATAGCCATAAAAAGACATCAGCTGGTGAATGGACATATAAGATTGTTTGTCTTTGCTAGATCTCAAAAATGTGAATTTTTAGAAGCTCCTACTTTTTGTCTATTAAATTCTAAAAATTTAATAATGCTCACCATGCATGTCAATGTGATTATAGCAGTCTTTATGAGTATAAAATGACTGAGCACCTGAACACCAGGGAAACTTATATCAAGGAATTTATAATGTTCACATGCTTTGAGATTTTCTTTTATTATTTGGTACAATAGTATCTCATTTTTTAATTAATAAATTTTTAAAGTGACACATGATGTATTGGAGAGTTGTTAAGAGAGTAAATACCAAGAATTCTCATGACAAGGGAAAAATCATTTATTTTTCTTTATTTCTTTTTTAAATCTATATGAGGTGATGCATGTCAACTAAATTTTCTGTGGTAATCATTTCACAAAGTATCTGTATATGTCAGTCAAATCATTAAGCTGCAACCTTAAAAACTATATAGTTTACATCAATTACATCTCAATAAAATAGGAAGAAAAATCAAATAGTCTTTAAGATTTGCAGCAACAACAGCAACTGACCCCTGCAATTGCCCCCATCCTGCCTCTTTCCACTTTTCTGACAGTAGGTCATCCAGAACTATCTTACCTATACACAGTCTGAGTTGTATCTGTTTGAGATTAATTTAAATATATTAATCCCAGCCCTCTGTTCAACTACTGCTTATTTATGAGATTTGTATAAACCCTTGAGAGATTTACTTGTGACTTAATTCACTTTGCAATATTTTAATTTTATTCATGTTGTGTTTATCATCACAGCACCTGTATGCCATGCAGATAAAAATTTCCTAGATGGTGGTTGTTGAGGCTGTGGTGTAATGAAACCATTGCTCTTTTGAAGCAAAGAAAAGGCAAGTGCCAGATGTGAAAGAGCGTGCAGGTAGGCTTTCTTGCAGTGGGGAGCAGGTCCGTGGAGACCTGGGCTTTGCGGTTCTGAACCCCATTGTCAGAACTGGCGCTGCTGTAGGAAAGCAGTACTCAACTTCTCTTTGTCAAAGCATCATAAAGGCAGCTATAAAAACGGTCAGACAGCTTCGAAGTTCCGTGTTTACTAGGTGAGATTTCCGGAGGGCTCTCCTGCCAGCCCTCTTCTTCTCTGGCAAGGCACACTTCCATCCTGTCCTCAATTTGGTTCATTAAAAACATACCTTTTCCTCTTCCTTCCCACCTTCTGCTCCCAGTCCTTATTTTTCCCAATGCTTTGTTCCTCTTCATTCATCCATTCAGCAAAATATTTACAGAACTGTAGGAGGTTCCAGATACTGTTCTGAGGATACAGTGATGAACAAGACAGAGAATGTTCTACTCACATGGAATCTTTTTTTTTCTCTTTTTTATTATTATTATTATTTTTACTTTACAATATTGCATTGGTTTTGCCACACATCAACAACGGAGTACTACTCAGCCATTAAAAAGAATACATTTGAATCAGTTCTAATGAGGTGGATGAAACTGGAATCTTGATTCTAAAAGTGGAAGACACACAACGATCAGGTAATGTCAAAACATCAGGTGTAAGGAGATGCTATTCAGGGAATTAAAACTAGTGGATTGATAGAGAATGATCAAGCAGCTTCTTTAGCCTGAAAGATTAGGACAGACCTCTCTGAGGAGATGATGTCCTTTCATGTGTGTTTAGTGGCTCAGTGGTGAAGAGTGCAGGAAAAGACACTCTATTGCTCCTGTGTGATTAATGATACTGTTCCCTCTAACATAGATTTTTAACATGTTTTTTAGCTCCCCCTTGTCTAGTGTATGACTCAGTGATTTTCAGTAAATATGCCAAGTTGTGAAACCATTTTCAGAAGTCAATTGTAGAATATTTTCATCTTTTATCTTTCGAATGGCCAGGATTCTTCTTGGCCATTTGCTGTTGTTAACCCTTGTTCCCTGCTCCAGGAAATGACTAAGCTATTTTCCTATCCATAATTGCTAAGATCATGCCTGTGTAAGTCTTTGTGTGGATGTATGTTTTCATGTTTCTTGAATAGATACTTGAATGGATTTGCTGAGTCATAGCACAAATTTATATTTAATGTTTGGAGAAATTGCCAAATGGCTTTCCAATGTAGCTGTATTTCTCACAACGAATGTATGAAGATTCCTGTTTCTCCCTATCCTTGCCAACATTTTTACTGCATGTCTTTTTTTTTTTCTCACTAGATCCATTCTAGTAGGTGTGGAATGGTAATACATTGCATTTCTAATTCACATTTCCCTAATGCAATGTTGACTTGGTATTTATTGGACTTTCATATGTGTTCTTTAATATATTGTTTACAGAAAGCATTTGCTTATCTTTTTTTTTTTTTTTTTGATTCAGTTGCTTACCTTCAGATTGTTTCAGAGAATTCTTTTTTAGACTTTTGTTTAGTCTGGATACAAGTCTCTTGTCAGATTTGTGTTTTGCAAACCCAGTTCAGTTAATTGTCTTCATTTTCTTAATAATACTATTCAAAGCACCAACCATATTGAATTTTTGCTGAGCTTCAGTTTGCCCATCCCTTTCATACTAGCTGATGGTTTCTCTCTCAAGCTCAGCTCGTCTCTTCACTTGCGTGTGCTAATCAGCACCTTGATAATTCTGAGGGGAGCCTCTGCAGACCTCTTCTCTGAAACTTGGCTCTGTGGACCTGTTGTATTCTCTCCTGAATCTCACCTTATCTCCTCAGCTCAGGGTATTTGCTGGTTCTTCCGAGGTTCCTCCTCTCTGCACCATGGTCTAGAAACGCTCTAGTCAGTAAGCTGTGGATGCAGACAGTACAGTTCATTTGTTTTCGGTCTCTCAAGAATCTCTGTCCTTTGTAGCCTGGTGTCCAGCTTCTTTAAAACAGCTTAAAATATATATTTCTATTCTCTAATTTATCATTATTATTTTGTTCCGTGTTGGAAGATATATCCAGTCTCTGTAAATAAATCCATCTCGGACAGAAGGGAAGTCCCATCATGGAGCTGACACTGGGTGAGATCTGAATGGCAGAAGGTGCACAGCCTTCTGAAGTCTAAGTGAAGGCTGAGAGGTAAAATGCAAGAACTTACTCCCGGTCCGGAAAGAACAAATCTGCCAAAGGAAAGATTCTGGGTGTAAATAAGTAGGATATGTTTTAGAAGCAGACTAGAGTGATTGAATCTTAACACTAGAGGAGAAGGTGAGGTTAAGACAAGAACATGTAAAAGTTGACAGCCCAAGGCAAGGTGACCGGATCGCCTTGGAAGTGCAGCGGATGCCCTTTGGCCTCTGCCCCGATCAGACTCGATCCCCGTCTCTGACCCTTAAGTGGCCCTCTGAGTTTCCTCTCGATCTTTGACTTGGTGATGCTCATCTATCTTCACTCTCTCTCTTAATATTGCTCCTATGGCCTTAATAATAACATTTCTGCATTTTCAACCCTAAGAAGATGGAACCATAAAAGAAACCCAAGACGGCCAGGTAATAATAAAAAACTTTCCCATTCTTACCCTTCATGAACAGGCAGATATGTACACGCACACGCACACACACGCAGACACAGACACACTGCGATGGGGAGAGGGTGGATTGAGATAAGCCACAGAATGTAGGCAAAAATAATGGAGGCAATTCTTTTCTGCCCTCCCCTCCCCAAGAAGCATTCTCATGAAGAAGAGAAGCAGAAAAGGCAACAATCAATCCTGACTGGACTTCTTTGCATCCTCTCCTATGATTTCTTGTAGAAAACTGGAAATTTGGAAATTGGGAAAAAGCTGAAATAATTTACAGCCATAGGAATTATTATTATTATTATAATGTATTCACTTTATTACCTCTCCTGGGGAGAAAATTGTTAGATGCTTGGTATCTGGAGCAGAAAGGAATTTACCCTGACAAGGTATTTTTTTGTGAATTTGTTTTCTTTGGTGTGTGATGACTGGGATTGCTTCTTAATGGTCTCCTGATGTTTGACAAGATCTCCAAGCTATAATTGTACCACTGCTGGTTGGAAAATTTTATCCCTGTCAATTTTGTTCCTTTAGTTATATTTTGCTAATAAAAATGTCAATACACAAAACACATTCTGTTGCCTTTTTTTCAAACCAAGCTTGCATCTCATCATAGTTTATGACTATTTTTGCTCAAGATTTGCAACTTCCTGACTATCCTCTCAGGCTTAAAAGTCCCTCAGAATCAAAGAATACCCATAATATGCATCCTGCTAATTTTATTTTATTTTAAATTTTTATTGGAGTATAGCTGCTTTATAACACTGTGTTAGTTTCTGCTGTACAGCAAAGTGACTCTGCTGTGCAGGAAGGGAATGGCACCCACTCCAATATTCTTGCCTGTAGAACCCCAAGGAGACGAGAGCCTGGAGGGCTACAGTTCATGGGGTCACAAAAAGTCGGACACCACTGAAGCGACTTAGCACGCATATATATATATTGTGCGTGTGTGCTAAGTTTACTCTTCAGTCCAGGGAAATCCAAAAAGAAGGGATATCTCATTAAGGTCACCACAGAGCATGGAGTAGAGTTCCCTGCACTATGCAGTAGGTTCTCGTTAGCTGTGTTTTATACATAGCGGTGTATATATGTCAACGCCAGTCTCCTGGTTTATCCCACTCTCCCTCCCTTGGTACGCATATGCTTGTTCTCTGCATCTGTGTCTCTACTTCTGCTACATATAAGTATTAATATATTTGTTTTTCTTTTTCTGACTTACTTCCCTGTATATATTCTGCTAATTTAAAATTTGGTTCCATCGTATGCCGAAAGCATTGAGTGCTTTATATTTTCCACACAATGTATTGTAAGTGTCCAGATGCCAGTGAGGCTAGATATTGTGTGCGCATCAATGACACCAAACTCAAAAGTTTTAGAATAGAGTCCCCTGCCTGTGGGAGCCGTCTGATGGCTCCCGTGTGTTCCTAGACCCACCTCTTACTGTTTACTGCATCCGTCTTGAATCTTAGCAAGTGGGACACATAAGCGTCAGAGACACAGGAAGAGATGTGATTTAAGGGGCACGTCTGTCTCCAGGAAGCCACAATATAAAGGGCAGGGAGAACAGAAGAAAGAAGGAGGGAAGGGAAGAAAGGAAAAGAAAAGCAGTGTTAAGTGGTGATGAGTCATTTAAACACTATATGATCAGACAACCTCAAATAGTAAGAGAGAGGCCATAACTCTTGCTTCTCTGGTCCAAAGAATGCTCTCTTCTCTACCTGGTGAACAGGCTTCTCTAGATCCAATTTACTTCAGGCGTGTCGCTTTCTATCCTGGAGAATAACTAAGTTTATAAAGATCCCCTTGCCTCCTGGGCGTCTTAATCATGATAACTGGTGCCTTCACCTCTCCCCACTCCTCCCCGCCTCCACCAAAGCCCATTTCTGTTGTGTCCCCCAGGATAGAATAACTTTGGCAAGGCAATCGGTTGTCATCCTGTCAATTTTCCTTTGTGAATGGAGGCCAGAGTAGTGTATCTTCAAGGGTCACTCGGAGAGATTTACTCCCGCAGTGCAAGGCTTTCATGCATTCCTGTAACACAGACTGCAAAACAGAGGGCTGATACTGTTTACAGCCCAGTTCAGAAGTCATCACCAATAACACGCGCAGGATGCGAACAGTCCCTCAGGTGCCTTCATTCCTTTCTTGACTCATTTTGAGTTTAAAAACTGATCAGAGTAACAGCCGAAACACCAGAAGTTTGAAATAACCGCTGCATCCTCCCTGTTTGAGGCTCACTGACAATGAGAAGACCCAGAGTTCTCAGTTGCTTCAAAAGATGCTCAGGCCCTTCTAAATCTAAAAAAAAAAGATTCTGGTTTTTCATTCTTTAGCCACAGTGTGAACATGTACAACGTTACTGTTTATGATGTATTTTAGCATTCTGAAGAGTTTAAGGCAGAGAGCAGCAGATTTCCCCCAGTCCTGTAAAACACCTGCTTCTGAGTTCAGCCTACTCATGATCAGTCCAGTTTGTGGAAACTGGACCTTTGATTCTCAGAACTGGGAGTATCTTAAAACTCTGCGCAGTCCTGTCATCCGTGTCTGTCTACATCTCTGGCATCAGAGAGCCCATTCCTTCCTTCTCATCCCTGCCTTGTTTCCTTTATTAGAAAACATCTCCTCATGCTGGACTGGTATCCACCCCCAATAGTCTCCACATTCTGTGTCTGGAACCCAACAATCTCTGTAATTTTGTCCCAGCATTCCTCAGTGCTTATCTGAACTCGCTTTTCTTCCCACCCATTAGCTCCAGGTGAGCTGCTTCCAACCTGGAGCCCACAGCGGTGCTCACCGCCTGCGGTCCCCAAGCTTTACTCCATTGTATTTGCTGCCTGTGGCTGGCTGGTCCCCTGCAAAGACCACCACATCTCATCCTTGAAATCTGTATCTCACTTCACATGGCAGAAAGGGCTTTGCTGATGTCAGGAATTAAGGACCCTGAGATGGGAAGATTATCCTGAATGATCCCGATGGTCATGATTAATCCCAAGGGTCTTCATAAGAAGGAGGCAGGAGGGTCAGAGTCAGAGGAGTGGGGGTGAGAGTGGAAGCTGAGGGAGGAGCTGTACAGGCAGAAGCCAAGGTAAGAGAGAGACTGATGCTGAGCTGCTGGCCTGCGCTGGGAGGAAGGGGCCCGGAGCCAAAGCAAGCAGGCGGCCTACAGGAGCTAGAAGAGGCAGGGCAGAAGGTCCTCCCCTAGAAACTTCTGCAAGGAACCAACCGTGCAGGTGCAATGATTCTAGAACGTCTGGCCCCCAGAGAAAATAAATTCCTGGTTTCTTAAACCTGTCATTTTATAATAATTTGTTACCGAAGCCAGAGGGAGCAAAGAGACGCTGAAATGCCATCCTGTCTTCCTTCTTCCTCCTCACCTCCTCTTTCTGCCCGTTGCAGCGCTTCTTTGTGTCTTGCATCTGAAGGGACAGACCTCCCTCTTTGACCGTAATGATTATGCGTAATGATTATAGCCTCGGTTACATTCAGGTAACACAAAAATCGCACTGTATCACTCTCCCTCAGCCTATACATGAACACTTCTGTAAGCAGTTGGTTTATTCAACTTTTCCATATTTATATGGGCTTCACAACTTGATTATAGCCTCTCTGAAGACAGAAAGTCTGAATTTAATTTTACCCTGCTGGTTCCCCTAGAAGCATACCCAAGACCTTAATAGGCATGATCCATCAATTGCTCTTCTAACGCCTCAATCACACCATCGCCCAGCTGATACAGGAAGAGTGTGTTTTGACATGGTAAGAATATAAGCTTTGCCTCCCAGGTTTTAACCCCAAGATATTTGAGCCAATACGCTTAACGACACATATTTCACTGGCTACAGGCTTACCTTTCTCTCCTGTAAACAGGGAATCAGCATCACTGGGATTTTATAAAATACTCCGAGCTCCGACTATTTGCATTTCTTCTTTTCACTGTTTCAGTGACTTTTCTATCGTATCAATTAACTCTTCATTTTTCCAATAAATCCCTTCCCTTTTTCTTTTTTAAAATAAGAATTTAAGCTTATTGGATTTCCATTTTTAAAAAAAATTTGAGTCCCGCCAAACCCACAGAAAACCAAAATATAATTAAATTTTGCAATATCTTAAAACAAGCATCAAACAAAAGAGTGCATTGAAATTCCCCATTTCATTTGTAGCTGCGTATCATTGAGTGCATTAAGGGTCCATAAAGGCAGTTTTGCTTTTAAAGGCAGGTGTTTGACAAAGAACTTCCTGCAGATGAAGGACCGCAACACCAGAACCACCATCCGTTTAAAATAATTCAATTAAGCGAAGTCACCCTATAAATAAACATACTGAAACGTCCAATGGAAAACCAGAGTAATGATTAATAGAGTGTTTCCATATCAAAATTAACCCAGTTTTTAACATCTGCATTATTAGAGTGTGGGCATGTCCGTGGCTCACCATGCTCATTTTTGCTTTACAAACACATATTAAACATACATTCCATTATGCAAACTTTTACGCATGTGCGTAATCTTTGCAGTAATTTAATTTATTTAGGGGAACCATAAAAAACTTATATCCCACTGATTTGAAAAATGTGTATCCCCATCTCTACGTTGAATGTATTCATTTACTGGGGTATAAATTTTGTTCGCTGTTATGGGTTTCACAGGCCCTAAGAGTCCCAACCTGCCTAGGACCCCTGGGGACAAAGTAGAGCCCCCTGACCCCCTGAGACTTGAGGCTTTCTTTTAATGTGATCCCCTTTTTGGCTGCTTTTGTTTTCAGGGAAACAAACACAGCTTGTACTTTGTCTTGGATGCGTTGATGCTGCTGTCCCAGTACAGCCCGACGTCTCTTTCCCGCCTCTCACCCCGGCCAGCACGATCGTCTCCGACTACTCGCTGGCCTTCAATAAGGACAGTATGTGTTCTGTAGCAGCTGCAAAAGACTTCACAAACGCTGGCTGACGAGAAGTGACAGCCCTGTATATCTCTCACCGGCATTGACAGCTGACAGATGGATACCACTCACACACAGAAAAAGAGCCCCCGGGACGATTCCCCAGCATTCTGTCTGTTCGTAGGGCCACATTTGATGGAGTGCCGCTCAGAATAATAAACCCGCACCGATCTGCCGCCGAGCCCTCCTCGAGTGCACAATGCCCTGGGTTTTTTGTTGCTTTTTTCTCCCCCTCTAAAACATGAACAAACCTATACATCGAAGCTCTGTTTTGTGCATTACTTTCTTTCCATCTTGGTTTCGAAAAACAATAAAAAGAAAAAGAGGAGGGAGGGAAAGAGAAAGCAGAAGAGCCCCCAACATTTGTGACTTTCAGACAGGGGAGCGATCCGTGTATAATGGCACAGAACCCTGCCTGGGCTGGGTGTTTAATAATTCCTTCATCTCTCCAATCTGTTTGTTATTATCCTTTGGATTGTTTTTATTTCCTTCCATAAATCAGCCCATCCTTAAAAGCATCGCTGCTTGGTTAGCTGGGAGACAGTGACATAAAACTGGACAGGAGGGAGGCATGTGGATAGACAGGGTGGAGAAAAGGAGGGAGGCAGGGAGGAAACATAGAAAGCACCCCCTCAGCCCCCTGGGTCGATGGACGATAAGGGGAGAGGAAGAATGGAGGTGAGAATGGGAAAGCCCTCCAGCCTTTTGTTCCTAGATTTGCAGGCTGTCTCTGCAGCTTTTGCCACGGCCCTTGTATTGCCTTGAGTCACCCAATCAAGTGCACCAGGACCCAGCTGTGTCCGGGAGGCGCCCAGCTGCCAGAATGGAGTGGGAATAGAAGGTGCCTCTTCCACAAGGGGCTGGGGTGGGATCTGAAAACCAACAGCCCCAAGATAAGAAAAAGGGAAACTCACATCAACACGGCCGCCAAAGCAGTTTGTGATCTACACATGAGCTCTTTGCATGTAGCAGGGGAGAGGGCTGGTTTGCATTTGGATTCTCTCATGAGTTACATTGGAATGTTTTAGGGTGTTCAGGTCATTTGATCCTTCTGTCCAGCTGTTTTATAGACACCCATGGCAGGTCAGCAAACGACACATCCTGACGATTTTTCCGCCTCCTCTTCTGACCTGGTCTCTGCTTCACGGTTCCCACCAGACAGCACACGGTGCCTCTTCCTCCAAGTCTGTAATTTTTGGCAATGTGGAGGCTCTGAGAGGGAAGTAACTGGGTGCTGAGGTCTTCCTACTCCGATGTTTCCCATGGTTGCCATAGAAACCAAAGGCTGGGCTCCCACCAGGCACTCCATCTCATCCTGGTACCTGGGGGTGTGGCCCATGTGTTTATATGGACGGCCACTTTCATGCTCTGCTAGGTGAGGAGGGCACAGGGGTCCATTCCCCTGGCCTGGAGGTCATCAGCTGCCTGCCCACTCCAGAGCTGCTGACCGTGGAGGGTCACTACTTAGATGATGGAGACATACCAGGCTAAGATTTTTAAGCAACCCCAATGTGGGGAGAAAACCTTGTTTGTTTAACACATTCTGGAGGAAAGCGTTCTCCTGAATTCATCTCCCTTCTAAGTATGGTGGGTCCCAATGTCCATGAAACAATACCTGTAGGTGTAGCAGCAGGCTGATTGTCAACCAGGAGGGAGACACTCATGGAGGTAAGGAGTCCTAACCAAGAGACCGTGTTACCGCTTCTGGTTCTCAGAAAGAAGAAAGCCCCTCAGGGGCCGGCAACGATCAAGGTGGCCACACTGGCAAATATGAATGAATGAGCAGTATTCTCGGTCCTGAAAATCAGTCTTGTGCTATTTACATCTGAGTGAGCTTTCACTTTTCACTGTCATGCACTGGAGGAGGAAATGGCAACCCACTCCAGTGTTCTTGCCTGGAGAATCCCAGGGACGGGGGACCTGGTGGGCTGCCGTCTCTGGGGACGCACAGAGTCAGACACGACTGAAGTGACTTGGCAGTAGCAGCAGAGCTACTCTGAGGTAACAAGTCTAGGTTTGCAAATGGTCCCTCAGTAATGCTACTCACTTTCACAGCACGTGCCCTGTTGCCCTTTTCTTAAATATTATGGGGTGTGGTGTCACTGCACAAACTAACCCAGAGTGTGGCTTCAATATCCATGTCCATCAGCAGTCAAGGGTTCCTACCACGATGCCCGTTCTTCCAGAAAGGCCTCTTGATGAAGGATCTGTAAACGCTTTACAAAATCTCAACTAATGAAGTTTTGCGTCCCCCACAAGGCAAACAGCACATATCACTTCTGCCATGCGTTGTGATCTTCAAAGCGGCGGACACAGTGTTAACATATTTGGATCACCTAATTTGTCTCTCGTAACTTCATAAAAAATTCCTTAATGGAAATTTCCCAAGTGGACCTTGGCAAGAGGAAGTTTCCAGCGAGAGGAAATAAAGAAAGAAAGAAAGGATCACTTTCACTTTATGGTTTCTGTTCCTTTTAATTAAATAAAAGCAGCCGAGTGTGCAAAACTGGATTTGTGCCATATTACTCAACCTGAAGGGAGCATGATGTCAAGTTGCAAAAATCTAAAACTAAAATGGAGAGTGTACCATTTAGGAATTAGAAATGTTTCCCCTCCAAGGGAAGTGTTTCCTTGGTATAATCACCTTTTGAATCTATACACAGTCTGCTCTCACTATATACAAAATCTGTCGGTGTGGACTCCAGCTTTAGACGGCGGTGGGGCGTCATCTGAGTCTTGACCTGGGTCTGTCCACTCTGCTCATTCTCGGGGGGGCAATGATTGTAAGGCTGTGCATCTGACATAATGGGAGCAAACAGCCATGGAGCCCTCCCAGCGCCCGGGGCGTGTTGCAAGTGCCCTGGTGGGTGTGGCTTTGAGCCGCCCCCCAGCCCCACAAAGGGAGCACTGTTGCTGTCCCCAGCTTGCAATCAGAGGAGCTGGGACAGTTTCTCCTGGTCCTGGAGCAGGCTGCTCCCCAACAGACGGATCTTCATCACCATCCCATACTGAACTCCTACCATAAGGTTTTTCCAAGCAAAACTGATTTGAAATGTTACTAATTGTGCTGATAATTAAGTTTTATGTAATTTGTGTTAATTAATCATTAATGTTCTAAGTCCTTCCTCCCTCCAATAATGATAAGACTGAATGAAAGCTGGCTAAAAATGGAAAGAAAAGATAATTGGAAGAGTTCCAGAAAGGAATGACGAGGAGGCAGAAAGGAAGGAAGAAAAGAGGGTACACGTGTTCCCACTTGAGCGGCCTGGAGGGAGAAGCAGGAAACTTGGGGTCAGGGGTTAGAGCGTGTGGCCGCTCCAGGACCCCGGCAAGGACACTTCGTCTTCTGAGAGACCAGCTGTGGGGCCACCCCGATGGGACCTAGACCTTGTCCTCGACGCTGTTCTTGTCCTGTCCTGCCTCCCATGATGTGAAAACCACCCAGCTCTGGCTGCTCATTACAACCGCGGAAGTGCCGGCCACGAGGTCTAATTGGAGTTGATCTTGGGGTAAATGCAGTATAATAAGCTTGACAAAATGTTGCACAACACACGGAAGGAACAGCCCCTTCCTAGGCCGGTGGGAAGGACACTCAATGTGGCCACCTCCACCCCCCACTCCAGATGCTCTCACTGGCCCAACCTTGCGGTGAAGGACCAGGCCTCGTCCTGCTAGGAGCAAGTCCTGAAGACACTCTCTCAGGAGCCAGCTAAGCTCACTCCTCTGTGGCCCTAATGAAAGACATGGTTACACGCCTTGCAAGGAGCACCCCAAGGCAATACCAGTTTTGTGCACTCAGCTTCGCAGGCCTCTGTGCCTGTAGCTGCAGGTGGTGGGGGTAGTATTCACCCCCATTCATCACACACTGTTCCCCCACCTTTCCACTGATAAATCATCATCAAAGTAAGAATCCCCAGAATTGTAAACTTCTTACAGGCCCACTCTACTATTTGGAATAAAGTTTGGCCATTAAGAGGGGAGTGGTTGTGTTCATCTGGGCTCCTCCCTCACCCTCCTGAATTCCAGTCTGCTTTCCTTCTTTCCTGTCCATTGTCCAAGTGCAGTAGACAGCGCCCCGGGCGCCTGAGATAACTGCACCCCCCCTTCCCGACTTCTGGCTGCCTCTTCCCTGGAAGGCCCAGCGGTTGGTCCAGCAGTGTGTGGACCCGCGGGTCACACAGCATCTTACTCTGCTGGACCGCAAGCTCCTGTGATCTCGGGGGGTACCGGAGGAGAGCTGTTATCACAGGCCTGGGGATGCTGAAGCCAACGAGACTCTGAGATACACACTGCTTCCAGGAAGCGGCCTGATGGCTGACCTGGTCACTGGGTAGTGGCAGACTCCAGGGTGTCTGGAATCCAAGGTGCTTCTGGGCAATGACTGAGTTTCTTTGTGACCACAGTTTGAGGCTTTTCATTTTAATTAAGGAAGACAGGGGCATGGTAAAACGAACGTGTAACGTATGTACATACATGGGTGCTCAGCTCAGCTCAGTTCAGTTAAGTCTCTCAGTTGTGTCTGACTCTTTGTGACCCCCTGAGCCGCAGCACTCCAGGCCTCCTTGTTCATCACCAACTTCTGGAGTCCACCCAGACCCATGTCCATTGAGTCAGTGATGCCATCCAACCATCTCATCCTCTGTTGTCCCCTTCTCCTCCTGCCCTCAGTCTTTCCCAGCATCGGGGTCTTTTCCAAGGAGTCAGTTCTTCACATCAGGTGGCCAAACTATTGGAGTTTCAGCTTTAGCTGAACATTCCAATGAATGTTCAGGACTGATTTCCCTTCGGATGAACTGGTTGGATCTCCTTGCTGCCCAAGGAACTCTCAAGAGTCTTCTCCAACACCACAGTTCAAAAGCATCAATTCTTAGGCACTCAGCTTTCTTTGTACTCCAACTCTCACATCCATACATGACTACTGGAAAAACCATAGCTTTGACTAGACAGACCTTTGTTGGCAAAGTAATGTCTCAGTTTTTAATATGCTGTTTGGGTTGGTCATAACTTTCCTTCCAAGGAGTAAGCATCTTTTAATTTCATGGCTACAATCACCATCTGCAGTGATTTTGGAGCCCCAGAAAATAAAGTCAACCACTGTTTCCCCATCCATTTGCCATGAACTGATGGGACTGGATGCCATGATCTTCGTTTTCTGAATGTTGAGCTTTAAGCCAACTTTTTCACTCTCCTCTTTCACTTTCATTAAGAGGCTCTTTAGTTCTTCTTCACTTTCTGCCATAAGGGTGGTGTCATCTGCATATCTGAGGTTATTGATATTTCTCCCAGCACTCTTGATTCCAGCTTGTGCTTCATCCAGCCCAGCGTTTCTCATGATGTTCTCTGCATGTAAATTAAATAAGCAGGGTGACAAGTACAGCCTTGACACACTCCTTTTCTTATTTGGAACCAGTCTGTTGTTCCACGTCCAGCTCTAACTGTTGCTTCCTGACCTGCATATAGGTTTCTCAAAAGGCAGGTCAGGTGGTCTGATATTCCCATGTCTTTCAGAATTTTCCAGTTTATTGTGATCCACACAGTCAAAGGCTTTGGCATAGTCAAGAAAGCAGAAATAGATGTTTTTCTGGAACTCTCTTGCTTTTTCCATGATCCAACAGATCATCAAAATTTAATTTGGCAATTTGATCTCTGGTTCCTCTGCCTTTTCTAAGACCAGCTTGAACATCTGGAATTTCATGGTTCATGTATTGCTGAAGCCTGGCTTGGAGAATTTTGAGCATTACTTTACTAGCGTGGGAGATGAGTGCAATTGTGCAGTAGTTTGAACATTCTTTGGCATTGCCTTTCTTTGGGATTGGAATGAAAACTGACCTTTTCCAGTCCTGTGGCCACTGCTGAGTTTTCCAAATTTGCTGGCATATTGAGTGTAGCACATTCACAGCATCATCTTTTAAGATTAGAAATAGCTCAACTGGAATTCCATCACCTTCACTAGCTTTGTTCGTAGTGATGCTTACTAAGGCCCACCTAACTTCACATTCTAGGATGTCTGGCTCTAGGTGAGTGATCACACCATTGTGATTATCTTGGTTGTGAAGACCTTTTTTGTACAGTTCTTGTGTGTATTCTTGCCACCTCTTCTTAATATCTTCTGCTTCTGTTAGGTCCACACCATTTCTGTCCTTTATCGAGCCCATCTTTGCATAAATGTTCCTTTGGTATCTCTAATTTTCTTGAAGAGATCTCTAGTCTCTCCCCTTCTATTGTTTTCCTCTATTTCTTTGCACTGATTGCTGAGGAAGGCTTTCTTATCTCTCCTTGTTAGTCTTTGGAACTCTGCATTCAAATGGGTATATCTTTCCTTTTCTCCTTTGCTTTTCGCTTCCCTTCCTTTCAGAGCTCTTTGTAAGGCCTCCCCAGACAGCCATTTTGCTTTTTTGCATTTCTTTTCCATGGGGATGGTCTTGATCCCTGTCTCCTGTACAATGTCACAAACCTCCATCCATAGTTCATCAGGCACTCTATCAGATCTAGTCTCTTAAATCTATTTCTCACTTCCACTGTATAATCATAAGGGATTTGATTAAGGTCATACCTTTCCCCATTTTCTTCAATTTAAGCCTGCATTTGGCAATAAGGAGTTCATGATCTGAGCCACAGTCAGCTCCCAGTCTTGTTTTTGCTGACTTTATAGAGCTTCTCCATCTTTGGCTGCCGAGAATATAATCAATCTGATTTCGGTGTTAACCATCTGGTAATGTCCAGGTGTAGTATCTTCTCTTGTGTTGCTGGAAGAGGGTGTTTGCTATGACCAGTGAATTTTCTTGGCAAAACTCTATTAACCTTTGCCCTGCTTCATTCTCTACTCCAAGGCTAAATATGCAGGTATTTCTTGACTTCCTACTTTCGCATTCTAGTCTCCTATAATGAAAAGGACATCTTTGGGGGGTGTTAGTTCTCAGTCGTGTCCAACTCTTAGTGATCCCAGGGACTGTAGCCTGCCAAGCTTTTCTAACCATAGAAATCAAGAATACTGCAGTGGGTTGCCATTTTCTCCTCTAGGGGATCTCCCTGACCCAGGGATCAAACTCAAGTTTCCTGTGGTTTCTGTATTGGCAGGCAGATTCTTTAACACTGAGCCCCCTGGGAAGCCCATGGCGTATATATAAATAAGCATACTTATACATTTAGAATATTTATACATTTCAAACCCTACCAAGTGGGGAATTGTGACCCAAAACTGATGCTTCATTTGTGTAAATTTGCTTTCTGTTTGTCATGGATTCTTAGACACAAAGCAGATTCCCCGAGAAAGAGAAGCCTTGGAGGAGAACAGAGCAGGAAGTGAGCTCCACTTTCTATCATTGTCTTTGTTTCCGTGGACAGAACTTCATCAAAACACAGGAAGCAGCTTCAGACACCTCGGTCATTTCCAGCTAGCCTCCCATTCTGTTTAGTGGTTTCAATCGACAGGTTTGGTGGCAGGAAAATTTCATCAAAACGGTGTCAAGAAAGTTTCAAGGGATAGTTGTGTGTTCAGCAGTCCCCTTGAATGGAGCTTAATGTTATTCATTACAGAGCAGAGATAATCTTCTGATCCTCACCTCACATGTTTGTTGTAAGGATTAAGTGAACTAAAAGCAGGTTCTCTGTGTGGAAGGAAATGGTAAGACACTGTGCAAATGTTTGTATATAGGCTATTCAAGTAAATAAGATCACACTGTTGTGTTTGTACATAGGATATTCAAGCAAATAAGAAGACACTGTTTTTTAAAGAAACAAACCAATTCTTTCTTTTCTAACAGCACCCTATCAGCCAAAGGATTGCAGATAATCATGGATTAATTGCAAACATGAAGAAGGAGCCTGAAGAAAACCGTATCAGAGCTGTTGCTTCGGGGCAGACTCCGGTGCATGAAAGCTGAGATGTTTTCTGTTATCAGGGATCCTTTTCTGGCACCTGAAATTATTTCTTTCATGTCTGATACTGAAGAACGAGGCAGCACCGCTCCCTGGAGATGAGCGATGGTTACCATGGTCTCATAACATATTGGCAGCCGGTGCGGCGTCCATGTACACCTGTCACTCAAGGCTGCGACGTGCAGATGTGGCGGGCAAGCTCAGGTTCAGACCCCGGGCCCTCTCTGCCGCCACCCACCCTTGGCGCTCTGCACACACAGAGATGCGCTGCAGCACCCCCGCCCACCGCCTGGCACGGCTGTGAAGGCCATGCGCAGTGGTCACGGGTGTGCGTCTCAGTCCTGCAAGCTCGGGCTGGCAGGTGTGCCGGGCAGCAGGCAGACGTGTGGCCAGATAGACAACACTGCTGCACGGGTTCCCAGAACACCTCCAGTCCCTGCCCGGTAAGTTCCTTCTAGCCAAGTCAACTGTCTCCTCTTAGGCACAAGACTGAGGAACAGGTTATAAATTGGGGGGAACATTTGCCTAGGTTTTTGATTACACAGTAAAGACCTCAGCATATAACTACTTAAAAGCTATCAAAGAAAAAGCAAGGCTTCCTGTTATTTCAAAAACAAGTTCCCTGGTGGATGTGGTGATGAACTTCTGCAAAGGCTTGGCTCTGGAGCAGAAATGCAGGGGTGAGCAGGTGGTGATGCCCCCGGGCCGAGTGGTGCCCCGTGGTCCGACTTCACTCCACGCTTCAGTGTGGGCCAGGCTCCCCAGAGTCTGAAAATGAGCTTGAGCCTCTCTTACTATTGTTATCGTTCAGATAGCCAAAATAACTAGATTTTCAACCTAAAATCTGTTCACACTGAATTTTCCCATGGGTTCACGCCACCAAATTTATGCCCAAATCCCTGCTTAAAACGTAGGTTTTGATCCTATTTAAAAGACCATAGTGACTTCAGATTCTTCCTTCTTTTCCCTCCATCTAGGCCCCAGAGAACCAAGGTTTAGGTTATCTGTTTGCTTGGTGAGAAAATCCAGAAAGACAGAATCTGTAGGCTTACATTTAGCTTTTGTGACCAAAGTTAAGAGCTCTGCAAACTATCTTCCTAGAGGCTTAAATTTAAGTACCCCCTCTTTTCCTACAGGCCACACTCAAAATATACTAAAAGTATACCTAATTAGAATTCACAAAGAATAATTTTCAGTGTATGAGGAACACTATACATAAAAAATATAGGTTGTATGAGTGTGTGTGTGAAAAGAGAGAAGAAAACCATGTAGATTCTAGTACGAGAGAAAGCAGAGGGGGGAGAGAGAAGCGGGAGGGGCGGGGGGGGGGGCGGAGAAATTGCCGTTTCTCCAGTAATTGGCTGTATCAGGTCTTCTGGGAGTTCCTAATCTTATTTAAACTCCATGGTGACCTTGGGAAGTTTGGTGTCAATATCCCTCACCTATAGATGAGGACTAGTCATCAGTCCACATCAAATAGTTGTGAATGGTACAGCTGGTGTATGAAACCAAGGCCCCTAACCCAAACTTGCAATGCATTTCATTCTACCTGGTAAATATAGATCTAGTTTACTCAGAGAAAATGAAGTTTGAAAAGTACCAGAAAAGGGGGAATATATTTATAGGTATAGCTGATTCACTTTGCTGTACAATAGAAACTAACACAATATGGTCAAGCAACTATACTGCAATAATTTTTTTTTTAATCACACAAAAAACCACCAAACACTTCCTGCTCATGTGGGTTGTGGCAAATAGTGATAACCCAAATAGTGATTCCCCTTTTCCTTCCTTCCTCTCTCGGCGACATTCCTTTCATCTTGGGAAGGAAAAGGTCCAGCTCTGTGAATCACCTGCTATCAGCTGGGGGGAGGAGGGGGTGGCTAGCGTGGGTCTTGTCACCTTGACGCTACCAGCCTGGGTCCACTGGAGAATTATCAGTCCCCATCACTCATCCAAGTCTACCCTTGAAGAATGAGCTTCAGGAATCGAGGGGCCGGGTAAAGCGGCTGCTGGGGCAGTCCTGACCCAGGAGACCCTGCTGGCCCGGACGTCCCCTTGTGACTCCGAGCTGCGGCTCAGCGTGGGCCTGGAAGAGGAAGGCAGAAGATGAGTGCTCCTGTCCGTCACCCGCGATGAGAGGCAGCATCACCCAGTCCTGGTCCCATCGCTTGACTTCTCGTTCGTTCTGCTCTTTCTACACGTCTAAGCCTTTGCTTTTCTCCAGTGCAGCCCATGGTGAATACAGATTTGAATTCGCTCCATGCAGACGTGGGCATTTGCCCTGTAATCTGAGGGGTTACTCATACTCTTCCACCCGGCTGATTAAAAAAACACACAAAGAAGCCACAAGCCTGAGATGAGAGTAGTTGGTGGCTCTGGCAGTTCTGTCCAGTCATCAGACATCACGGTGACTCCCGGCCTTCCCCGCAGAGGCAGCAGGCGCCCGAGAGCTGGGCTCGCGTGTGTAAGGACCGAGCTGTGTTTGCAGCTGCTGGTTGGGGGAGCTGGCTGCAAGCAGGTTCCCAGTCACTGCAAGATGCCGACGGAGGCCAAGATGGAGTTCAAGGCCCCCATAATAGAAGAACGTGGAAGTTTTCAAGGAGCCAATCATCAAGCTTAATTCCTGGGTTGATCTCCAAATAGCAACTTTTTTTTTTCCCTAATGTGGGAAATATCAGAATGAGTTCGAGTCTCTCCACCTCAAACTCGTAAATGCACCACTTTATGGAATCATTTGTCCATTTTTATATGCTGATTTACAGGACCAGTAATGTGATTCATCATGTCATCTTGTAAATAAATACGACACTTCATTAAACAAGGTAATCAAATTTAAGCAGTTCTCCTTTTGTGTTAACCACCGAGACCTTTACATCTCCAGTGCTCTAGAGACTCTTCTACCGTAATGAACATAGATTCCAGGAAACGCGCACCGGGCATCTCCTTATGGGGTGGGGGAGGGTGCTTTCACAAACAACCAATAATGACATTAATAACAACCAGCAATTTGCTGTAATGAAGCATTTTAATATCGGGTGGGGGGTAGTTTGAAAGGGAGGAGGGCACGTTGCTTAGATTCATTAAAGCGGGAATGTTGGAACATCTTGGAGGATCTGTTAGTGGGCTAAGAGAACACTTTAAAAGAGTGCATTTCGGGAGGAAATTTTTCAGCTATTTTTGTATTTGCCATCTGGAATGACACTGCAAGCTGGCAAATGCAAGAATAATGTACGATATTTCCATCACAGAGAGTTAGTTACGGATTCAGCTGGGAATGCGAGAGCGTCTGAACACCAGTCGGATAACTGTAATTACCCCAACTTTGACCTTCTTGGACGGTTCAGACAGCTTCAGTGCGCTTAATGTTTGTTTCCCTGTGGAAGCAGGCGATGTCTAATGACTGAAATGAACAGAGGCGGTACCTGCCCTGTGCAAACTGCCACTAGAAGCAGGACGGGGGGAGGAAGGACACGCGTTCAGGTGACGGCAGCGGGGCTGAGGACTGACCTCCCACGCCCCCAGGTTCAGGGAGGTCGGCTGACACCCTGGGCCTCCAAGCGGCAGGCTCACACATCCCTTGGGTGTAGCGAGTTCTCTTGCCTGTTGACGAGCAGGTTATTTTCAACTGATGAGTGTTTAGTCTCAGAAATAAATATCCAAAATACATGGGCTGCAACATTTCACAGATCATCCAACATAGCCTAAGTAGTCACCTCTCCATCTTGACTGACAACATTTTCCAGCCATAAAAGCATTCACTTTGTTGTGAATTTACATTGTTGATGCTTGTGAATTAGAAAGGACTTTCTGCAGAACAGAAAAGATCTAATTATAATGGCTTCTTCAACCACTGGCTCCAAAGTTTTAACAGAAATAAATTTTTTGAAAATTTCAAGAGTTGATTTTTAATAGCTTAAAAACTTTGTCATCAAGATATTAAAAATTGGAACAAAAAAGTTTCTCTCTTTGTGGTCCTAAAAGAAGTGGCCTTATATCTGGCCTTTAAAATAAGAATCAAAGTGTTTTTTGACAAGCAAGAAATAAAACCTGTTAGAAGTTTCTTAGAAAATAAGTGTTGACGTCAGCCCGCTGGACCGGGGTGCTGGCACTATGACTATCCCAGTAGGGGAGGGACCATACCCTTTTCATCAGGGCTCTAGGTCAACGCCTGTAACATTTTGGGGGTGCACCTGGCCTTTTTTGCTTTAGTATTTGTTAAAGGAAAATGAGCAAAGACACCTGAGTGAAAACAAAGAACAAAGATAGTGACTCTGTAAATTAAAGAGTGTCCAAGCAAGGATAATACAAAATACAACCAGAATGGAACAATATCCAATTTTATAAGAGCTTAAAAATATATCACAACAGTAACACGACACAGCACAACACCGTGGCATACCCTGCCACGCAACACAAGGCGATAGAGTGCTATTGTTAGGGTGTCGGCCTCTCCTCACCTACTGAAGGCTATCTTGGCGCTTCTAAGTTTTGGCCCAATAGAATTTTTCTTTTGGGGAGGTACAAATGCCAGTTTTAAAGTAGAGGCGTATGTAGTTGAGTACAGCATGTAGAACACCGCTCAATATCCTGTAGCAGTCTGAATGGGAAAACACTGGGAAAAGAATAGGTACCTGTATATGCATCACTGGATATGCGTACACTTTGCTGTACACAGGGAGCTAGCACAAACATTGCAAATCAACCATGTGTGCGTGTTGACTCACTCAGTCACGTCCAAGTCTTGAGACCCCGGGGACTGTAACCCGCCAGGCTCCTCTGTCCCTGGGATTCTCTAGGCAAGAATACTGAGTGGGTTGCCATTTCCTTCTCCAGGGCATTTTCTAGACCCAGGGACTTAACCCATGTCTCTTGTGTCTCCTGCATTGGCAGGTGGGTTTTTGACCACCAGGGAATCCAAGATCAACTATATGCCAACACAAAGTCAACTATAGTCCAATATAAAGTTAAATTGAAAACAAGTTTCTTTAAAGGTAGCTGTCTTTCCAGTTTCTAATGCAACCTGCTTCATGTTGTGTGAAGGCTTTGAAAATCTAGATCCACGGAAACCTCAGCTGCTGGGGCCCCTGCTCCCTGGGCATCCTGTAAAACCATCATGGAAGGAAATTAGGTTATTCCTTTTCCATAGTATCCTGGGGTTTGGCAGTGTGGACTGGCGTTTCCATCACACAAGGGCTTTACCACCAATACTTAGTGGGACTCCATGGCGTTTTTAATTGCCCTGCTGATCTGATCATTACATTAACACATTTCCAATAATTAATGTTTCTTATATTTGACTAACTCCTACTTGGTTAAAATGATTATTATAAAAAACATAATGTAAAATTTTAATTTTCAAAGTTTCATGTAGACTTCCTGCTGCTGCTGCTACTGCTGCTAAGTCGCTTCAGTCGTGTCCAACTCTGTGCGACCCCATAGATGGCAGCCCACCAGGCTCCCCCGTCCCTGGGATTCTCCAGGCAAGAACACTGGAGTGGGTTGCCCTTTCCTTCTCCAACGCATGAAAGTGAAAAGGGAAAGTGAAGTTGCTCAGTTGTGTCCGACTGTTAGCTACCCCATGGACTGCAGCCTACGAGGCTCCTCTGTCCATGGGATTTTCCAGGCAAGAGTACTGGAGTGGGGTGCCATCGCCTTGTGTGTGTGTTTATATATACAGGGGAGTGTGTATATATATATATATATATATATATATATATATATATATGTATGTATGTATATATATATGTATATATATGTATATGGGAGATGATTCTTAACTCTTTTATTTTTGCAGAATTTTCAACTGGTTTTAATATATGCTCAATTTAGAATATATATTAAGTGCATGGTTTGTTTATGCTATTTTTAGTTTGTATCTTGTAAATTAATATTTGCACTTTTTAACATTATTAATACTTTACCAAAATGGCCTGATGTATCTTCAGTCTTTTGTAGTCATTGTATTACTTTTGAGATATTCCATGATTTAAAATGTTTTTATTCTTATTTCACACTTGATTAATAGTTTAATGAATAGAATTCGCAATTCTGCTCAGCAGAACTGAGTTTTCAATATAGAACGTTCTGTGTTCATTGCACCCTGCTTTTGTTTCATGAAAAGAATAGGTTCTTTTATCTCCCTGGGGATATCAGTAATTTTTTTAAAAATTTTCTTCAATCTTAATCTCTTTTTCCTCTAATAATTTTAACCTTTTGTTCATTTTTGCTTTTGTTTTTTATTTTGAGCAATTTCTTTAAATTTCTGCTCCTTCTTGGCTCATATTTAGGAGGAAAAAAGAGAAAGGACCCTTTAAGGAAGACCTTTTGTGTAGTTAGGGTCTACTGACACACACAGCCAGGCCTTATTTCACCCCAGGCATGTCTCAGCAGCTATGCCTTTGATAGATACCCTCTTCCACTTATCTTCTTTTGTTTTTCTTCAAAAACTGATGATTTTAGGTGGGCATCTTATCACATCTCAGACTTTTCCATCTCTTAAAACTTTTGTTTTCTTTTTCTCTGTCTTCTCCTCGTGGACAACTTCTGTAAATTGTTCTCTATATTAAATTCAATTTTCTGGCTAGTATAAATTCTGACATTTACTTTTTCTTAAAGGAGACCTTTGGGGTCCCTTGTAATTCTTCCATCTTTACTTATCTCTCATTTCCTCACACCCTGTTTTGTTCAAGCTTCCAGCTTTGATGTTCCACTCCTATTTCATAACTATACTACTGAAAAGATACCAAAAAGTTTTCAAAAGTTTTAATTTATTTCCTGTGCTGTGCTTCGTTACTTAGTCTTGTCTGACTCTTTGTGACCCTGTGGACTGCAGCCCACCAGGCTCCTCCGTCCATGGGATTCTCCAGGCAAGAACGCTGGAATAGGTTGCCATGTCCTCCTCCGGGGGATCTTCCCGACCCAGGGATTGAAGCTGGGTCTCCCATATAGTAGGCAAATTCTTTACCATTTTAGTCACCAAAGAAGTCCATCTTACTTCCGGCTAGGAATCTATTTGAGCATTGTGCTCTTTCTCTTCCTACCCAGAACACGCCATTTCTCATCTCTTGCACATGTACTTTGAAGACTTTATCACCAATCAGAGGAGTGGGCTCTGCAGACCGGCTCTGAGTTCCCTTTTTGCTCGAGTGTGGATTCTTGCTCTCAGCCTGGTCATCTGGTGAATGTGCCCACCCGAGACTCCCAGAATCACTCATCGACTGTGTTCCTTAATCATATTTCCCTGGAAGGGAGCCAGTAGAAAAGTCTTCCAAAATTCAGTCTATAAATTGTCGAGAAGTCCTTATTTTTGTGGCACATTTGAGTCTCCATAGGCATTTAGTGAGAAGGAATCAGCTGTGTTGGGAAATTTTAACAGACACCATTTTTAGATGAAAAGCTTGATGGGTCCTACCCAACCTGCCCTCTATCCACTTTTCAAACTTCCGGAAACCCCCTGGTTAGTGGAATAGGCCACTCTCTGTAACATTTCTCCATTTCTCAGGAAAACAGCCTACTGTTCTTATTTTCCCATCCATTAAGCAAGGGCGTGTTCATCTTTGGCACTTGGCTGTGTGTTCATTAAACCAGCGGCTGGCTCTGTTCCATGTCTTCTTGATGAAATGATGAGGAATGTGATCCTGAACTGACTGAATATACATGATGAGCCCTGCTCCTTGGTGGCGTTAGTATTGCTATTATTTATTATTTACATATTTAATGACCTTATTGATATTATGCACTGTTAGTGCTACTAATTATAACACAATAAATATAATTTATAAACATAGTTTATGGGGATCTACATAATCAACCGCTAGCGACAATGCCTGCTGCAGCTGCAGACATCTTCCCCCGTAAGCACAGATGATCCTAAGAAAGAGGGCCATTGGCTCACAGAAAACCTTTTAAATAAGTATTTTAATGCATTGTAAACAGATTGCAAGTAACACGTGTTACTTGCTTCAAAATTTATTTTTGAAGATTGCTTCAAAAATAAATCCAAATGATCATTTTATGAGAATGGCGTGCTTCCCTGTCTGAAACTTCACAAAGTGTTCACAAAGATTCTCCTGTAACATCATGGCAAGATTTATTGTGTGGAGTGTCAATTTAAGAACTGTGAGGATTCCAGGATAATATTATGGCCAAAACATAGAAGTGCTATGGGATAAAGGAAGACATCTCTTGTCTCTGGGAAGAGAGGTGCTAGGTCATGAGAACGTTTTTCTTGGATTCAGAGATAGAGAATATGAGGAGTGGGTGAGAAACTACGGGGTGGGTGCAAATTAGAAGTGGATGTAACTGAATAAGTCAGATTTCCAGTCATCTATTCAAGGGAGTCAAAATGTTGGATGAAACAAGCCTTGATCTGCTTCTCAACTCCTGAGTGACCATCGCTACGTGTTGGGTGATGCCAGCTGAGGAGAACAGTTTCCTAACTTTCTTCACCATTGAGGCTCATTGAGACTTCACACACATTCATGTCTCATGCCAAAAATATCTTACTGTGCATAGGTTCAATCTGAAAAGGACATAGTTTAACTAAATAAACCAAATAATTTATTTCTAATAAAATTGCTCTACATGCAAGAAATATCACCATGGAGAACCACATCTGGTGTTGGAATCAATCATGGCTTCATGTAATTGGACCTTTTGTGCTCAGTCTGCCAGGCTCCTCTGTCCATGGGATTTCCCAGGCAAGAATACTGGTATCTGGGTTGCCGTTTCCTACTCCAGGGGATCTTCCCAACTCAGGGATCAAAGCTGCATCTCCTGAATTGGCAGGTGAGTTCTTCACCATCAAACCACCAGGGAAACCCCAGTTGGACCTTAGTTAAAGGTAAACCTTGCTTTGTCTCATGTGTGAAATGTGGGCACGGAGAAGCCAGAAAATAATGTCCATCTTTACATCAACTATTTGCTGGTTATTTCCGGAGGGGCTTGGCTTCAGCCTCACACTGTGTGCATACTTTAGAAGAATTTAAAGTGCCTTTGCCAACCTCAACTAGCTTCTTCTGCAGCATGCTTCTTTTTTGCTTTTCGATACATTTTTTCCCCCAAAAAAACACACACTTTGCAGACCTACCTCTTCATCCTTCAGGGTAGCTCCTTTTAGTTTAAATTAATATGCTTTCTGACAAAGAGACCTATGATTCATTTTCAGTAAAAAAAGTGTCTTAGGTAAGTAAGTGTGAAATATTCCTAAGTACCAAAACACCATCCAATACTGCTCTTTGACCTTAACTTTGATTCCAAATGCCCTTTGAACACATTGTACACATATTCACAACAGTAATTTGGGCTATCCTCCCCACCCCCCAATCCCTAATACTCTCCAATACAAACAAGATAAATGAGATTCTCTTGGTACAAATTTTCTTACCCAACTGCTTCACTGAATCAGTTAAGAGTTCCAAAACTGAGATGCTTCCTGTAATCAATACATATGTATTGATGTGGTTTTGTTCAGTTTTCCTCTTCAAATTAATTATTTCCTTATATCCACAGAAAAGCCTATATTTGATTGACAAACCTTAGACTGGAGCAAATAGAATAATTCACTTCCCAGACTTTATTGAAACTCCTAACTTGTGAGGGGGGAAAATGTTATTTTCCACACATGTGTGCTAAGTTGCTTAAGTCATGTCCAACTCTTTGTGACCCCATGGATGGAAGCCATAGGCTCCTCTGTCCATGGGATTCCCCAGGTGAGAATACTGGAGTGGGCTGCCATTTCCTCCTCCAGGGGACCTTCCTGTCCCAGGGACTGAGCCTGCGTCCCTTACGTCTCCTGCATTGGCAGGCAAGTTCTTTACCACTAGCACCCCCTGGGATGCCCCAGGGTTCCTTTAGTTATTTATTTTTTTGGGGGGGCTGCTTATTTTATTTTATTTTTTCTTTTTTTTATAATTAATTTTTTTATTTAATTTTAAAATCTCTAATTCTTACATGTGTTCCCAAACATGAAACCCCCTCCCACCTCCCTCCCCATAACATCTCAGTGGGTCATCCCCATGCACCAGCCCCAAGCATGCTGTATCCTGCGTCAGACATAGACTGGCAATTCAATTCTTACATGATAGTATACATGATAGAATGCCATTCTCCCAAATCATCCCGCCCTCTCCCTTTCCCTCTGAGTCCAAAAGTCCGTTATACACAGCTGTGTCTTTTTTCCTGTCTTGCATACAGGGTCGTTATTGCCATCTTTCTAAATTCCATATATATGTGTTAGTATACTGTATTGGTGTTTTTCTTTCTGGCTTACTTCACTCTGTATAATCGGCTCCAGTTTCATCCATCTCATCAGAACTGATTCAAATGAATTCTTTTTAATGGCTGAGTAATACTCCATTGTGTACATGTACCAAAGCTTTCTTATCCATTCATCTGCTGATGGACATCTAGGTTGTTTCCATGTCCTGGCTATTATAAACAGTGCTGCGATGAACATTGGGGTACATGTGTCTCTTTCAGTTCTGGTTTCCTTGGTGTGTATGCCCAGCAGTGGGATTGCTGGGTCATAAGGTAGTTCTATTTGCAATTTTTTAAGGAATCTCCACACTGTTCTCCATAGTGGCTGTACTAGTTTGCATTCCCACCAACAGTGTAGGAGGGTTCCCTTTTCTCCACACCCTCTCCAGCATTTATTGCTCGCAGATTTTTGGATCACAGCCATTCTGACTGGTGTGAAGTGGTACCTCATTGTGGTTTTGATTTGCATTTCTCTGATAATGAGTGATGAGTCATCAAAACAGTATGGTACTGGCACAAAGACAGACATATAGATCAATGGAACAAAATAGAAAGCCCAGAGATAAATCCACACACATATGGACACCTTATCTTTGACAAAGGAGGCAAGAATATACAATGGAGTAAAGACAATCTCTTTAACAAGTGGTGCTGGGAAAACTGGTCAACCACTTGTAAAAGAATGAAACTAGATCACTTTCTAACACCGCACACAAAAATAAACTCAAAATGGATTAAAGATCTAAATGTAAGACCAGAAACTATAAAACTCCTAGAGGAGAACATAGGCAAAACACTCTCCGACATAAATCACAGCAGGATCCTCTATGATCCACCTCCCAGAATTCTGGAAATAAAAGCAAAAATAAACAAATGGGATCTAATTAAAATTAAAAGCTTCTGCACAACAAAGGAAAATATACGCAAGGTGAAAAGACAGCCTTCTGAATGGGAGAAAATAATAGCAAATGAAGCAACTGACAAACAACTAATCTCAAAAATATACAAGCAACTCCTGCAGCTCAATTCCAGAAAAATAAACGACCCAATCAAAAAATGGGCCAAAGAACTAAATAGACATTTCTCCAAAGAAGACATACGGATGGCTAACAAACACATGAAAAGATGCTCAACATCACTCATTACCAGTGTTCCTTTAGTTACTAAAAACTATTCATGAACCAATCTAGGCATTCTGGACACATCTTAGAGCAGTAGCTTCTAGCTAGAACCTCTTAAAGGGAATATGCCATTCTACAAGTATGTGGGCAAGCTAGAACATTAATATTCTTTCTGCTGACAAGCATTATTTTCCAGTCTATGGAGAAGTTGCCAAGCGGGAAGGAATAAAAATATTCCCAAGTATTAGGCTGGACCATACAAAACTGCTAATATTGGATCACATTTTTACTTACAAAAGAAAGCAATTTCATGAGGCTCAGTCCAATATTGAAGCATTAATGGTGCTTTCTAGACACAATAAATTTTATTCCACACACCTAAGCAAATAGCAAGGTGGTGGGCGACCAGTTAAGTGCCTTAAATAACAGACCCTTTTACAGTTGTAGCTTTATGAGTCTCTCAAAGAAGCTATTTGATTCCCTGAAATGTCCATCCCCCTCCATGGAGGTGGGAGCCTCAACTCTGGCAGCGTGAGCCAGGTAAAAACTAAATAACATGCCAATAGGAGAGTCCTCATGCTTATAATATGGAGCCATTACTCTCTGGCACATCTTTAAGCAGCGACCCCAAAGACATTTGGAAGCTGCACCACCAACCAGGGTGTACTTCACACATCTTCCCTTTTGGTTATTTCCTTTAGCTAAAAGCAGAAATGCTAGAGTTGCTCCAGAGTCAGGAAATGGGGCTAAGCAGATGTGCACAAGATGGATCACTTTTGATGCACCCGAGAGAATTGCATTGACAATGTATTAAAACGAAATTATCTTTAAAAATGAGCATGATTAGTAACAACCCAGAAAGTGAGCCAGGATTTCTACGGTAGAAGAAAATGAAACAGGGTTTTTGGCATTGGGGTCAGTCTCCAGACACCCTGCGGTTACGTTATCACCACATTAAAGTAGGACTGCTTAGAGACAAGAAGAAACAAATAAGGACTGTGGTCTTCACAGAACTCATTCTAATGCCTTCCACATCTTGGAAGGTGAGAAGCCAGCAGAGGTTGCAAGTATCCTCCCATTGCATCTCCTGTCCTGTGTCCCTAGGTCAGGAGAACACTCTTCTCACATTCAGCAGTGCGGGTTCAGGAATGGACACAGGTGACGCACATGGAAAAAGTTTAGTTTTTATTAAAGCTCCATCTCCCATGCCTTCCCTTTTCCTTACCACACCAGCCGTGCCTGAAAAAGTGAAATTCCAGTTAAGTGACCACTTTATGGTTTTGTACACCTTTCCTCCAAAACGTCAGGGTGGTCACAAAGCTGCAAATGACACCTCTCATTCATTTCAACAACAACAATCTATAGTAAAATGTGTCTTCAAAGATGAGAAATAAAAAAAATTCAACTTTTTTATGCATAAGGCCAAATATGTATATAATCGAAAGCTTCAAATTGGGGGGCCTCATGTTGACATCACCATTATCTATAACACATTTGTAACTGTGGGAAGAAAGTTGTTAAGGTAACACTTTGTCTTCATGGCAACTTATTATTTATATTTTAAATATGTGCCCTTTACCTTTCTAGTGTTTATCTCATGTGGGAATTTATAATTTATGACCAACTAAATTTCCCGTGTTAAAGGAAGATGAACTAGAATTGCCATGATCATATTATGATGACAACTGTATTAAATACTTCATATTGTCATTCTCCTTTATATACCTATTTCACTGATTTACTAATTTATCATTTTAAAGCACTTTTTGGACCTATTCTCTTTTATTCCCCTTGTCGTAGATAGGATTAGGTTCTTCCTGTTTTATAGCTAGTGAAACTTGAAACCTCGAACTGTATCTTCATAGAAACTGTGCCTAAACTCATACTGCCCAACAGAGACAGACGCATTTTTTTGTGACTCCTAGGGCTAGTGCTTCCTAGCTGCCCACGATGTGTGTAACTGATGATGTGAGGGGACATAACCCACCTTTCTGCCCCCAAGGGTCTTGCTTACCTCGGTCCTCAAGCAAAACAGCCCGAGACAGCGATGTCCTCTTCCTAAAGCTTTGCAAGAAAGAATTGCATCAAAATTAATTTTCAAAGGTAAAAATTACTGAAATGCACTTGTTTAAAGCTAGACATTGAGTCAAATGATTTCTCTGAAGTGAAAGAGTTCCAGGAGCCTCATTTTTCCCGGCATAATTGTAAAGATTAACACTCTTGCCCCTCCCCACCCCCAAGAAGATCATCATCAAAGATTTATGTCTATCATATTCAAGAGCAGCTCTGAGTCGGGGTGGATATTTTTTACATAAGTGTAATTATATGTAAGTGCTATAATTTAATTACCACAATTCCCTCCCTATTGATTTCAGATACTCATCTGGTGCCTACAGATATGGTGGTGTGAAGCTGACGGATAGGATCATCTGTTTGAACGCCCATGGACACTGCAGGAAGGCAAAAAATGATCGCTCATTAACAAATACCAAGGAATTTTGTTCCAGGAGACATTAAGGTAACTATTTTAAATTAAGAGCTAGGTTGTCAGATAAAGAGGGCAGAATAAAGCCTACCATAAAATGTTACTCACATTATGTAACTCACAAAATGTTACAACATCTAAGAAAAAGAGATACAAATGGGCAAAATGCATATATTCAAATCAAATATTAAAAGCACATTGATACAGAAAATTAAAAACTAGTGCAAAATTTGCCATCGGCAATAATTCAAACCAGTGGGATATTGGTAGATAGTAAGTAGAAAATTCAGATCAGTAGGGGTGTTGTCCCTGTGTCCAAAAAACAGAACTCAGAATATGAACTGATTAAATCCTAAATTTTCCCACGGTGTCCTGTAGTTTTCAGAAGTTTGGAGATAGCAACCCACTCAAATATTCTTGCCTGGAAAATGCTATGGACACAGAAGCCTGGTAGGCTACAGTCCATGGGGTGGCAAAGAGCAGGACACACCTGAACACACACAACTATGCCCGTTCAGTTACTTTGCCACTCAGTCGTTTCCGACCCTTTGGGATCCCATGGACTGCAGCATGCCAGACTTCCCAGGCCTTCACTATTTCCTGGAATTTGCTCGAACTCTTATTCTTTGGGTCGATGATGCCATCCAACCGTCTCATCCTCTGTCGCCTCCTTCTCCTCCTGTCCTCAATCTTTCCCAGCATCAGAGTCTTTTCCAATGAACTTTGTGTCAGGTGGCCAAAGCACTGGACCTTCAGCATCGGTCCCTCCAAGAAATAATCAGGACTGATTTCCTTTAGGATTGACTGATTTGATCTTCTTGCAGTCCAAGGGACTCTCAAGAGTCTTCTCCAACACCACAGTTCAAAAGCATCGATTCTTCAGTGCTCAGCCTTCTTTATGGTCCAGCTCTCACATCCATTACACAACTACTGGAAAAACCATAGCTTTGACTGTATGAACCTTTGTCAGCAAAGTGATGTCTTTGGTTTTTAATACGCTGTCTAGGTTTGTCATAGCTTCCTTCCAGGGAGCAAATGTCTCTTAATTTCATAGCTGCAGTCACTGTCCACAGTGATTTTGGAGCCCACGGAAGAAAACACCTCAAGAGAAAGGTCCCTTTTACAATGATGGGATTTTAGCATGAGCAGAAAGGCCTTCTGAGCCTTCCATCTTCCACAGCAAGTTTGTCTCAAGATCAGTTTGCTGTACTTGGGATGTGCTCCAGCTTGGGGATCTGTACAAGACATTCTTTTTTTTTTTTGGTTTTCACGATATTTCTTTTTTTTTTTAATTATTTTTTTTAATTTTAAAATCTTTAATTCTTACATGTGTTCCCAAACATGAACCCCCCTCCCACCTCCCTCCCCATAACATCTCAATGGGTCATCCCCATGCACCAGCCCCAAGCATGCTGTATCCTGCGTGTACAAGACTTTCTTTAATGAATGTATTGTTAGGTTGACCATCTGTCTCTCAAGACGAGAACTTAAAGTTCATAAGTACAAGATCCTATCTGCCATGTTCATTGCTACATCCCAAAGCCATAATAAAAGGGCTATCTAAGGCCAAAATAAGATACAAATATATTAATGACAATAATTAGTAAAATTGAAAAAAAAAAAACACACAGGTAAAACCTATGGGAAGAACCCACTTGGGGAAAAGAATCAAGAAATGGCTTGGGCTTCCCATTAAAGAAGAATTTAATAATAATTATAAGAACTCAATAAAATGAACCCTCAAAATAAGTTGATTAAAAAAAAAAACATGAACGAAAGAATCAAAGTATATCCTATGGTCAATTTGACTCTTTCCATAACTAGATATATGGTATGATTTTTGTATTAACAATATACTGAGTACAGACAAATTTTATCCAGTCAACAGATGTTGAGACTTTCAGCTGAGTTATCGCCATAAATTCTTGGTGCATGTTTTGGAAGGTATTCTCAAAAATTGTAACACTTAATTAAACTAGTAAAACTTTCTCTTAAAATTTATGGTTTTGTTATTAGATTACTTTGGGGGTTTTAATATTCATTTTAAATAATTTTATCCTAAATTCACACATGAGGCCCTCTGGATCAGAGACAGATTTCTGATTAAATGCCTCACAGTAAATAATATGTTCAAGGCCCTTTTTTGTCCCTAGTCCTTTCCCTAAGGCAATGCAAGGAAAATGATGGGGATTCTTCCAACACAAATGTCTAGACAGCCCAGAGGTGAGTGTGATGGGTGGTTCCAGGTGACAACGTGGCTAGATTCTAGTGCCTAGTTACTCATCAAACACTAATCCAGGCGTTGTTGTAAAGTTATTTTCTAGACGTGGCTGACACCCACAGTGAATATCACTGTCTAATATACTATGTAATTCATCTATGCACTCTGTTTATTATTTATAGTCTGTCTTCCCAGTCAAAACATAATCTCCAGGAGGGCAGAAACCTGTGTTTACAACAGTGCCTGGTGCCTCGTGGGCATAGGTAATGATTAATTTAAAGTAAAGAAGAAGCAAATGGCTTGATTTTTCTCAAGAGCCAACACCCATATTTTACCATAAGTAAAAAAAGTTATCTTAGTAGAGAGTTACTGGTGATTTTAAAGGGATGAGTCCATATAACTTTCTTGAAAAGCAATTGAATGAGAGAAAACAAAACGTAAAATGTAATTACCTTGACTCTGCAACTTCCAGAATTTTATTTGGAAGAAATAATTGCTTAAATATGGAAAGATGGTTGCATGAGAATGATCACTGCAATGCTGTTTATTACAGTCAAATTGGGGAGAGGATTAACCATGAGAATAGTGGTGATATAAATTATAGTACAGGACACCAAGTAACATTGAGAAACAATTATAAATATAATGCCTTGAAGCAAGGTAGCAACAGTGGAAAAGTGGTGAGATAAGATTTATTAGACATCACTTATGCTATGTGAGAAAAAGACAGGACTCAGAAATGATTCCCAGATTTTTGACCTGGGGAATTGGTAGGTAAGCTTGATATCATGTAAAAAGAGAAAGTTTGTTGTGGATATTTTCAGTTGGGAATATCAGAATTTCAGTTGGTCATGTTAACTTTGAAATTTCTAAAAGACCACTTTTGTGGGTTTAATTTTGTCCCCACCCCCTAGAGACGTACTGAAGTCCTATTCTCTGGTAGCTGTGAACGTGGTCTTACTTGAAAATAAGTTTTTTCCAGAGATAGCAAGTTAAGAACAGTAGGATGGATGCTAACTTGGTACAACTTATGTCATGATACAAAGACACAAATTCTGATCACAGTAGAGTTGAACTAAAAGCCGGTAACAAAAGTATAATGTGAGACAATCAAAGGAAAGTTCTAGAAGGGGAAAGGTAAAACAGTCTGACTGGGGACCTGAGAGCTGGCAGGACAAAAGAGGAGCAGGCATCTTAGGACCCTTCCAGACAAGAGAAAGAGGTGATCCAGTTCTGTGTTCTCCAGCCTCCAGACTCATGATATAAGGAGGTCCAAATAGAGTCCTTCCTCCCTGGCTAGAATTAGTCTTGAGAGACCTCATAAGAGGAGGATGAAACAGCAGCTAGACACTGGTGGAAAGCATATATCTCACAAAGTATTTGTAACTAGAATATATTAAAGAACTCTTAAAATTCAATATTCAAAAAAATTCCTATTAGAAAATGCATGAACACCTTCATTATATGGAAGACAGTATGCAGATGGCAAATAAACACAGGAAAAGATGTTCAATATCATTAGCCATTAGGGAAATGCAGATTAAAACCGCAAGATATCACTATACACCTATCAGAATGGATAAAATAAAAAACTGTGACATTAGCAAATGCTGGCAAGGATGCAGAGACTTTGGACCATTCATGCATTGCTGGAGGTATGTAAAATGGTATAGCTACTATAGAAATAGAGTTTAGCAGTTTCCTTTTAAACATGAAATTACCACACAAGCCAGCAATTACACTCTTGGGAATTTATTCCAGAGAAATGAAAACTTAACATTCACCCAAGAACCTACATGTGACTGTTGCCAGCTGCTTTATTAGTGACAGCTAAAAACTGACAATAACCCAGATGTCATTCAGAAGGTGATCAGTTAGACAAACTGTCTCAGCAATAATAATAGAAAGAAATATTGATACACATGACTTAGATGAAACTCAAAGGAATCATACTCAGTGAAAAAAAAGCCAGTCTCACAAGGCATAACTACATTTATAGTTTTCTTGAAATGACAGTGCTCCAGAAAGGAGATCAGGTTAGTAGCTGCCAGGGGTTAGGAGAAATGGAGGTGTGGTTACAAGAGCATCCTTGTAGTTACAGATCAGGTCAGTATCCTGACTGGTGATGGAGATAGAGACTACCCACGTTATACATAACATACGGGAAACACACCGACACACACACACATAGAAAGAACTACTGCTCAAACCAGGGGAAGCTGAATATGAGTAGCAGATCGTGCCAGAACTCAGGGCTGGCAGGACGAGCTGACTGCAGAGATACCACGAGAGAACCGATGGTTGAATGGTTGTTTATTCTCTTTTTAGTTGTGGTGACAAGAATCTATGCACATCTTAAATCTTACAGGACTGACCCACAAAAGTGACTTCTCACAATGCCTTCTTCTATATGTTGCACATATCTGGAACATACAGTACGGAGAGCAATCACCTCTAAGTCTAGCTTCTGTAATAAAAATGTTTTTTGAAGTTTTTTTTTTTTTTTTTTGGACATCTACTAGTAAACACTAATTTTACCTATTTTTCTGGTCACAGCTTCTTGTTTTACTTCTGGGACCATGTCCTCTCCTCCTCTGATGTGTCCCTGCGATTCTCTAGGCAAGAATACTGGGCTGGGTCGCATGTCCTTGTCCAGGGGCTCTTCCTCACCCAGGGATCAAACCTGAGTCTCTTCTGTCTCCTGCATGGGGAGGCGGGTTCTTGACCACCAGCTCCCCCTGGGAAGCTCCTTCTCTGATATCACCTTTTAAATTCACTTCATTGTTGGTCAGCTGGTGACAGATTCCCTCTTTTGTTCAATTAAAAGTGTTCTGACTTTTTCCTTGAAATTTAGGTTTGGTTTCATAATTCTAGTTTGGGCAATTATTTTATCTCTGAAATTTGAAGATAACATTCTAAAATTTTCTCATCTACTTTGTTGTTATTGAGAAATGGCTTTTCGTTTTGTTCTTGCATACGAAAGGTATTTCTCTTTTCTCTCAGGCTGACTTTTGATTTTTTTCCTTTGAGGATTTTTAGTTTTATTCAAGTATATCTGGCATAGATTTCTTTTTGAATGCATGCTGCTTGTTTACATTGTACTTCTTTATCAGTGCATTCCTCCCTTTCAGCACTCCTGGAAAATTTCCATCCATTATTTTCCCCAAATAATACCTCTTCTCCATTGCCTCTCTCCTTCCATCTGAAACTACATTTGACCTTATTCTGCCTCATATTTCTTTAACATTGTCATATTCAAAATTTCTTTGATTGGTGTGGTATTCTTCACATCCAACTTTCAATTCAATAATTCTCTGCATTATTTGTATCTGTTTAAACCTTCTACTGGGTTTTTAATCTCAATAGTTAAATTTTTCAGTTCTAAAAAATCCACTTAGTTCTTTTCTAGGATTTTTAGAACATGATATATCATTGCTGCTTTTTAAAATTGTCTTTAATTCCTTTATTTTCATAATCATTTCATGCTTTCCCATTCCTCATGGATCATCCCAATATCTAAAGTCTTTCGGAGCTTGTTGGTGGCTGTTTCCAGGGACTTTCACCAGTGGCAAGATTTTACATTCATATTTTATTGCACACAACTCATGAAAACCTGAGGCCTAAATTGAAGTTTATTTCTTCTAGAAATTTGCATTTGCCTCTTCTGGGAATCAGTAAGTGCTAGCAACTTGGGATCACATTAGACCCCTTGGAGTGTTCTGATTTAAACGTTAGTGTGAGAGTTTCAAGGTTATTCTACCCCCTTGCCTCTCACTTTGCCGTGATCCCAGAGAATACTTTTTTAAACAGCTGATGCAAGCATTTACTTCTAGAACAAATCTTGATTTTATGTTTATTTAATTGCCACTGATCAGGGTTTTCTATCATTTTAATTTTGTTTTTCATTCCAATTGTTTTTTGGAGATGTCCACTTATTTTCCACTAAGTTTTTCAAAGGATTAAAAACCACTTTGCTGTAATTTCTCCCAGATCTCAGATTGTCCAATCAACTACCACTCCATAAAACGAAGTGCATGTATCACTTTGGAGGAGGGGGGTTCATGTTTGGGAACACATGTAAGAATTAAAGATTTTAAAATCAAAAAAATAAAAAACAAAAAAAAAAAACAAAAAAACAATATAGACATTTATTTAAAAATGAAACACAGTGAAGCACAGCGACACAGGTTTGAAACTTGCTTACTAATTTTGTCTCTGTTTTCCAAAAGAAAATCTTACATTGTTTTTTAATCCAACAATTGTATTGCAATGGTTTACAAGGATGTGCTAGTTTAGGTAGATATTGAAAATAAGATGAGAGCCCCAATATACTATCATCCAAAATAAGTTTTCATCAAAATAATAATCTTAACCAGCATCATCACTGTTGTTTTCAAACATTTAGTTTGAAATGACAACAAGTTATACAGAATTAGATTACATGATTGTTATGTTTAAGAAGATTATATGGTAAATAAACATATGCAAATAAAGAGCTAGAATTCTGAATTAAGAGTCACGAGACTCAGATCTAGTTTCAAATACATCATGTAACTATGGTATATAGCAGAAGCGTTTCATCTCTTTGTATCTCTGTTCCCTCATCTATAAAATAAAGATATGTCAAGGTAAGTGGTCTTCCAGGTGTGGCTACATTTGAATTAATAACACCTTATGTTTAAGTGATGCTTTATAACCTACAATGAACGTTTATTCATTTATCAAGTATGCAAGTTACTTAGTAAATTATCAAGTGTTTTAGTTAGTGTTGGTTGCTCTGTCATGTCTGACTCTTTGTGACTCCAGGAACTGTAGCCCCCCAGGCTCCTCTGTCCATGGAATTCTCCAGGCAAGAATACTGTAGTGGGTTGCCATTTCCCTCTCTAGGGGATTTTCCTGACCCAGGGGTTGAACCCACATTGCCCAAATTGCAGGCAGAATCTTTACTGTCTGAGCCACCAGGGAAGCCCTATCAAGTGTTTACTCCTAGGCATTCCCTCCCTTGGAGACAGTTCAGATACAAATAAGGCAAATCCTTACCTTTGAGACACCATCACATTAGTAGAAGCACATACGTAATAAACTGAACTAGAATATAGTCATGCCATTACGGAGTTGGGTACCATTGGGAGCACCCAGAGGATGGCCGACCTGAAAAAATCATGGAAAGTGTTTTGAGAAGAACTTTTAGCTAAATGTTGAGGGTTTCACATGCGTTTTCCTATTTAATATAGCAATTCTGTGCTCCACTTTAAAAATAAGAAAACTGGAGGTCAGAGGTGACATCAGATACTCATCATCACTCAGACTCACACTGATGACTGGGACATCAACGTGTCATCTTCGGCCTTTAGGAGCTCTGATGGATCACATGACCGCAACTCTACGGTTCCACAAGCCTGTAATTTCATGAGTGGTCGTGCAAGTCACATAAGCTATGAACATAAAGAGCTGCTGGAGTTCAGGTAAGAAAAGCCAGCTGCCTCAAAGGTATAGCCCGGAAGGACAGGTAATGTGCAGAGGTGAACTGAGTTGAGGAAGTCACGTGAGCAAGTGGAAGGTGAGTCAAGAACCGCCAACACAGCAGGAGCCAGGTGGAGAGGACTAGTTTTCCTGATCTCGATGTAGAGTAGACATGACCTCGTGGGATCCAATAAATCAAGACCTCATGGAATCCAGGAAAGCAATACATTTGGAAGATCACTTTATTAAAAGTCATGGACACGCTGCTACATTTAAAATGGATAGCCAACAAAGGCCTATTGTATAGCACATAGAACTCTGCTCAGTGTTATGTGTCAGACTGAATGAGACAGGGATTTGGGGGAGAATGGGTACATGTATATGTATTGCTGAGTCCCTTCACTGTTCACTCAAAACTACCACAACATTGTTAATGCCAACACAAAATTAAAAGTTTAAACTTAAAAGGAAATAAAGTACACTTATCCTAGGGAAAAAAATAAAAAAGAATACCCTGGCAAGATCTCCTAAAGTAAACTTCAGATTAGACAGCCGATCTAAATTGCTGTTTAGCCTCAGGAACTGTGCAGTGTCGAGGCTTTCATGTTATCTGTTATTATTATTTTTTTTTTATTTCAACAGGAAAAAAAAATTTTTAAGTGGAGTTGTTTTCTTTCTCCCATTTACCTGCCTCATCCCCACCATCCTATTTACACATGAGTCTGCAAAGCAGGTTTCAGGTGGCGAAAATCATTGTTTTACTTTATCTTAAAAAATTGCATTTCACCCTTCTGCATGTAGCGATGTGATAAAGCTGAAATCGAATGACACCATCGGATGGGTTTTTCTCGCTAATGCAGCGGGAAATGGCTGGGGGGATAAAAAGCACTGTCAAAGACAGAGGCATTCATGTTTTGAGGCAATAAAGTGTAAGAATAACCGGAAATGGACACTCATAATAAAACCTGAGGGGATCCTAGCAATTCAGTCTTTTTCTTCTACTAAGAAATAACTTGACTTGTTGGTTATTTGACGATATGTGTGTGTGTGTGCGTTGTTTCTTCTCCTCAATTTGATTTGGTTGTGGCTGCTGCAGTGTTTTACCATGTGCAGGGTAGGTATTTCAGGAAATGACCCACGTCGGGATGATATTTATGACCTCGTAATGTGGCTGTTGGAGTTCTGATGTGCACCCTCTAAAGAGCTCCCTGGGAAGATTTCTGCCTGTTCTAGAAATATGAGTGGGCCGAAAGCTATCCACAGGAACCTGGCAATATAAGGCGCCAAGACACCGGCGGTAACAGATGTCTTCTCATTTTATAAACTTCCTTCTTTATCCTCTTCATTGAGGTTCCGAATGCTTTTACAAAGTGACGGGTTGGTTAAAAACTTCATCTAGCCCAGTGGGGCCATTGCCTTGGAGCCCACTCTGCTGCGGGTTTGCAGCAGCTGGAGACCGGGGTGAGGTCTCCTGAGAAGTTGAGAATTTTCAGGCTATCACTTTGATTAGCTGCTCGAGGTATCTGCTGGTTTATATAATTGCCCCTGCAACTCTAAAATGAATATATATTTCTTGTGACAAGGAAAGGGTGGGGTTATGTGCTCATAGAAACTTAAGATTCCTGCAGTGCCATGGAGATCACATTAAAATGGTAAAGTGAAAACCTGTGGCGACTGTACTTCATTAAACATTGATTTAAAGACTGGGCTTCCCAGATGGTGTAGTGGTAAAGACCCCGCCTGCCAGTGCAGAAGACATAAGAGACACAGGTTTGATCCCTGAGTTAGAAAGACCCCCTGGAGGCGGGCATGGCAACTCACTCCAGTATTCTTGCCTGGAGAATCCCATGGAAGAGGAGCCTGGTAGGCTACAGTCCATGGGGTCGCACGGAGTCGGACATGATTGAAGCAACTAAACATGGCACGGCATGCGGAACAGATTTTAAGGTAGGCTGCTAGAAAAGGTTGGCAGAGACAATTCTTGCAGTTAAAAGTGAAATTAAAAATGAACTAAACCTTAAGGTGACTCTGCCTTTAAGATGGGTTTCCTTTGTGGCTCAAACCGTAATGAATCTGCTTGCAATGCACGAGGCCTCTGTTCATTCCCCGGGTTGAGAAGATCTGGAGAAGGACATGAAACCCCCTCTAGTATTCTTGCCTTGAGGATCCCACGGACAGAGGAGCCTGGCGGGCTATAGTCCATGGGGTCACAAAGAGTCAGACATGACTGAGAGACTAACACTTTCAACTCTAAAATATTAACGTATCGAACAGCTAGTAATTATTGTAGTTGGGTTTTTAAGAATTTTTTATTTCTCTATACTAAGCTGAATGAGAGGGAAAACGTGTGGGAAACACAATAAAGGACCATGTTTAGCACTATGGCCCAAATAGGAGACTAGGGCCCCCGTGAACACGCGGTCCTGAGAAATTTCAGTCGAGCTGTTTTATCTCTTGTTGTTTATTTCCATTAACTTCCCAGCACACTGTTTAACCTTGGCCTCCTTTTCCTTCTGTTTTTAGAGAAGTGTTTCTATCTTTTTGAGAAGAGTTGGGACTAAAAGTTCCTGGTAGAGACAGTTTAAAGATCTCTTGGCTTCAAACACCAGCTGTATGTGCATTGAATTATGAATTCCAGGATTAACTAGCTCCAGAACTGGCTGGTTGACTAAGTAGCCTCTGGACCTTCTGAGTACTCCCTGGAGCCCAAGTGCTTCCAGAAATAGGTGGCGTGTCAGTATCTGGGGCAGGTGTGTGCCATTCTTCTGCCATTTTGACAGTCTTGTTTATTTCATATCAGCCAGACACCTGATCTTCACCCTAAGTTGTCCTTGCAATTTGGAAGTCAAAAAAGCTATTTACTGTAGAGAAGTTACTGGTTTAAACTGTAACAGCCACCAACAAATTATTTTTAAAGCTACGCACACATCATTGTTATTCAGCTTCTCTTTCTAAATAACTCAGATTTTCCCCTTAGGAATCATAAAAAAAAAAACCTCTGTGTCTGAAGTTTTCTTATATCTCAATTATGGCAAGATTCATATTTCTTTTCTTTGGAAAGACTTAATGATTAAAAACTTTAAGAGGAAAATATGTTTTAAAAAACAAAAGAAAACAATATAACATTTAAAACTATATTTCCCTATGAAAATTCATGCAGTTTTTTTTAATTTAGTAAATCTTTTGATAAATATTTCAGCAGTGTTGAAATCCTACCTTTACTTCCCTTCAATACAGAAAAAAATAACCTCAGAATAAGGACATTATTTCGCAACAAGCATTTGGGGTGTTTCTCCTGAATTGTATTTCTTTTTATTTTGAAAGTAATGTATATACATAGTAAAAAATAATTCAAAAAATACATTAAAGAATTAAATTTAAAAAAAGCATCTCATTTTCTATTTCCATTCAAAGCATCATCTTTATTTATTCTGGTGGTTAACACCATAATTTAGATTAGATGTTGCCTAGACTGAATATTTGTGTGCCCTCAAAATTCATACATTACATTAAATCTGTAACCCTCAATATGAGTGTATTTGGAGGGAGGATCCAGCAAAGTTCTAGGCTGACTTTAATTTCTTCACCCACAAAGCTGGCAGACTGTCCCATTACATTTTTATCTAGTTATGATAATATTTGCATCCTTCTGATCTATCCATGAGTTTTATTAAAAAAAATTAAAAAGACAAGAATAAACCTCACAGTTAGGATGGTATTATTTTGTTTGTTTCAATATCAAATAGTTTAGACTGGTAGGGAAAAAAAAAGGTGAACCTATTTCACGAAATCTATGTCCCTTGAAAGAGAATGTTTAAAACATCAAGGTCAAATTGATTTCTGTTCCTACATGTCATTAGTTGTTTAAAGGTACACCATATTTCATTTTATGGAAAACACCTCCAAGGCACTTAATACATGTCAGTGCTGTTCTAAGACACATACATGTATTAACTCAGAAAGGGCTATCATTAACCCCATCTTACAGATAAAAAAATAAGAGAAAGAAAAAATAAGTAATTTATCCAAGATCACAGAGCTAACCATTAGACTAGAATTCATACTTCAGCAGGCTGGCCTCAAAAGGTGGTTCTTTTAACCATTATGCAAATATCAGGCCATTCTTTCTCCTGTGGCTTTGTATAGAGTTTCAAATAGTTTTTACATTTTTCTTATTCACAGAAGAAATACAAGCATTCTCGACTACTTCATTAAGACTTTCCCAATTCTTAATCAGAATAATTAGATTTACGGAATCGATTTATCCCTTACAGGCATTCCTGTCAAAGACTGGTGACTTACTGAAAGGTACCCAAGGGAAAGTAGAATTAAACCCCAAATCTCGGAAAATTGATGCACATTTACACCAACGATTTCTTAAGACTCCCAGAACATAAGCCATGAGAGGTAAGACTGATAAATCTTGACACATCAAAGTGAAATGCTCTTTTCAACAAAGGATGCTATACTTGGTATCTTTCAAGTCCATTGGGATCCAGGTTCTACTCCATCCAGCTCTATGCCCCGTGAGGCTGACCCTAAAGCACAACACTGACAAGTTCCTAGTCCTCCACCAACCAGCTGGGTTCACTCCCTGGTGGGGAGGTGCCCACAAAGGGTTGGAGACAAGCATACTGTGGTGTGATGTTCCAGCCTCTTGCCCTCTCTCATAGACCACAGATTGGCTGTCTGTCAAACATGGAATAAGAAGTAGACATCCTTTTGCATTAACACTTCTTATGGAGAAGGCAATGGCACCCCACTCCAGTGCTCTTGCCTGGAAAGTCCCATGGACGGAGGAGCCTGGTAGGCTGCAGTCCATGGAGTCGCTAGGAGTCGGAGGTGACTGGACAACTTCACTTTCACTTTTCACTTTTCACTTTTCACTTTCATGCACTGGAGAAGGAAATGGCAACCCACTCCAGTGTGCTTGCCTGGAGAATCCCAGGGATGGGAGAGCCTGGTGGGCTGCCGTCTATGGGGTCTCACAGAGTTGGACATGACTGAAGCAACTTTGCAGCAGCAAACTGAAAGAGGAGAGTGAAAGTTGGCTTAAAGATCAACATACAGAAAACAAAGATCATGGCATCCGGTCCCATCACTTCATGGCAAATAGATGGGGAAACAGTGGAAACAGTGGCAGACTTTATATTTTAGGCTCCAAATTCACTGCAGATGGTGACTGCAGCCATGAAATAAAAAGACGCTTACTCCTTGGAAGAAAAGTTATGACTAACCTAGACAGCATATTAAAAAGCAGAGACATTGCTTTGCCAACAAAGGTCCATCTAGTCAAAGCTATGGTTTTTCCAGTGGTCATGTATGGATGTGAGAGTTGGACTGTGAAGAAGGCTGAACACCGAAGAACTGATGCTTTTGAACTGTGGTGTTGGAGAAGACTCTCGAGCTTCCCTTGGACTGCAAGGAGATCCAACTAGTCCATCCTAAAGGAGATCAGTCCTGGGTGTTCATTGGAAGGACTGATGCTGAAGCTGAAACTCCAATCCTTTAGCCACCTGATGTGAAGAACTGACTTATTTGAAAAGACCTTGATGCTGGGAGGGATTGAAAGCAGGAGGAGAAGGAACCTAGAAAAATGGTCCCGATGAACCTATTTGCAGGGCAGGAATAGAGACGCAGATGTAGAGAACTGACTTGTGGGCACAGCAGGGAAGGGGGAAGGGGGGACAAACAGAGCAGCTCCGCTGCACACAGGCTGCCATGTGTACAATACCTAGCCAGCCCGAAGCCACTGCGCAACACAGAGAGCCCAGATCGGCGGTCTGTGATAGCCTAGATGGGTGGGTGGGGGAGGGGAAGGGCGGTGCCAAGAGGGAGGGCTATGTGAAACATATAGCTGATTCACGTTGCTGTATGGTGGAAACCAACACAGCACTGTAAAGCTATTATCTTCCAATTAAAATACAAAAAAAAGCTCAAGTTGCCATGTAATCATGACCCTCATCAACATATAAAACGTTTCCTCGATTCCTAAAAGGAAATGTGCCTTCCTTGTGCCTCTTCCTTGTACCCCTCACCTCAACCCCAACCCTTGGGAAACACAGGTCTATTTCTGTCATTTATCTCTTTCCAGATTGTCATATAATATGTAGTTTTGGGGGGTCTGGCTTCTCTCACTCAGCAAATGTATATATGATTCATCCATATTGTGTGTATCAGTGTGTTCTTACTCCTGAATAGTACTTCATCATATGGATGTTCCACAGTTTGGTTATCCATTCACCAGTTAAAAGATGTTTACAGTGTTTCTAGTTCATGTCATTATGAATAATTCTGCCTTTGACATTTATGTATGGGTATATGTACATAAGACTTCTCAATTTTGCTGTGACCATGAAACTGTTTTAAATAAAACACTAAGAAAAATGTTTTGTGGCTGTGTAAATAGTATATGTTTCACATGAATTATAAAAACATAACAGTATCTTTCTAATTTCCTCCTACAGTCTTTAATCTTACTGTGGCCATACATTTGCTTTTATCCTGCTATAAATCCAGAATGCACTGCTAGCATTTTTGCTTAGATAGTGATTATTTAGAGAGATTACGAACTGGAAAGTTTCCTTTCAGTCATGTCCAGAGTTCTTGTCTAGGCTTCTGACTGCTACCCTATTTCCTCTGCCTGATGACTGCTGATTCTCTCAGCTTTTGTTTCCCTTTAAGAGTCTTTATTCTGACTTTATTTATGATAGATATTTTGGCTAGGTATGGAATTTCAGATTTTCGATTTCCATTTTACCAGTACTTTAACAGGGCATCCTGTTGACCTCTGGCTTTTGTGGTACTCTCCAGCCCTGGCCTTCAGTGGGATCTGTGTGCGGGAGCCTCAAGCCTGGGGCTTCCCACAGAATCTCAGCTTCCTCCTCTTCAGCTGATCTCTGCCTTGTGCCTTTGGTAGGTCTTGTTTAAGACATAGTCTCTTGTCTTTCTTCTGGTCTAGGATACTGGATCACGAGCCCAGCAACTTCCAGCTTCTCTTCCAGGTAGAAGATTTTTCCCTTACTCCCCGCCTAGCTGCAGCAAATCTGCCTCTGCCCATGGACAGCATACTTTCTGCCTCTCCTTCAGGAGGAAGCTCTGGTTCCATTCTGAGGAAGCATCAGGCAGGGCTCCATGCCCATCCCACACATGGCCATCCTTGTCTTCAGACCTGCATCATGGTCCAGTTGTTCTTTGCTGCCCCATTCTACCAAGATCTCTCATCAGCATCTGGTGGACATCTGAGAAAAGCGACTTGTAAATGGACACAAGCCTTCCAACAACTGACATCTCCAAGAAATCTCTCTCACACCCGTCCACACATGGCCTTAGAAATGCTTCAGATTTTTAACTGTGCCCTTCCCACCCACTTGCATAGTACCTGGAATCTCCTGTTCCTTGACTCTGCCGTGGGAGATGGGCAAGAACACACATCTCCACCCTCCTGGCAGGGGTGGGAGGAGTGACTGTCTCTCCCTTGATTTAAGGCTACTTGTTTTCCTTGTACCTAACCTCTCTGATGGTTTCAACAAAACAGAATGATTTTATAGTTTATCTACATCTCTCTTGCTGTTAGGGTTCCATCTTTTTATATTCTAAAGTGAAAGGAAAACTAGATAAATCTTACCACCCACCCTGTTTTCATCCATAATCCTTTTTTTTTTTTTTACTTGTTTGTTAGAATATGACATGATATAGCCAAGGGGGCTAATTGAAATATTCAGCTTGATGAAATTGATGCATATATACATGCACCTATATAACCTTAGAAATCCCCCTTCTGCCCTCTCTCAGTCAATAATACACACAGAGAACCACTTGTCAGATTTCTAATATTCTAGGTTAGTTTTGTCTATTACTGAACCCCATATAAACATCAGACAGTTTTCACTCTTTCGTATCTACCAAACTCTTCTCTGTGATATTCATCTGTGTTATTGCAGACAGCAGTAGGTTGTTTCTCTTTTTTTAATGGTTATAGATCTCCTTGTATAAATATATCATGATTCATTTATCTGCTCGTCTGTTGTTCAACATTTGGGTCATTTTTACTTTCTAATTACTATGAGCAGAGCTGTTGGAAACACTCTTAGGCACGTCTTGGCTACATACTCAGGAGTGGATTTCCTGGGTCAGACTGTGGGTACATGTTTAGTTTTAGTTTCTACTGCCTAACAGTTTTCCAAATATTTTTCAGCCATATATACCCACCCCAGAAACATACAAGAACCCCACTTGCTCCGCATCCTTGTCAATAGTTGGTACCAGAGTAGCATCTCATTGTGGCTTTAATTTTCATTTGTAAAATGACTGACAATGGCAAACCCCCTTCTTGTAGGCTCACTGAGATATTTTTATTCTGAAATGACTATGTTGGATGGATGTGTTACAAATATATTCCCTTGGTGTGTGGCTTGAATTTTAACTCTATTAGGGTGTCTTTCGTCAAGCAGGACAATGTCAATGAAGTACAATTTGTCAACATTTTAAATAGCTAATGGTTTTTGTGTTCTATGTAAGAGATCTTTTTCCCTATCTCAAAATAATAAAAATATTTTTCTACATTTTCTTCTGGAACTTGTATTTTTATATCTCAGATATTTAAGTCTATGAACTACCTTGAATAACATTTGTTATAGCTTGCTCATTTTTACTCTGATTCAGTGCTTTAGACTCACAGACTGAAAGTCTATCCCAAACTGGAATGAACATGGTGCTGTGTAGACCCTCCACTACTTGGGCTCTGGGAGGACCAGGTCTTCAATGAGGCGAGTGGTACAAAGAACTCTGAGCTGGCTGCCAGGATGTCACCCTCGGGGGTTTGAAGATGGCCATGTGAGCGAGTTCAATTGAAGAAACAGAGTCTTTACCTACTGAGCTATGAGGGAAGCCCATGAAGAAACTGAGTCTTATTCTTAATTTGGAGAACTGTGCTTTGGGCTTTGTCTGATGAAGCAACTTGAGAATTGTGGGTGGAAATACTCCCGAGAACTAATCTCAACTCCACCAAATTTCAAGCTCCTGGAAGAGTCTTTGTTTAGCTAACAAAAAATCTCCAAGTTATGTTATTGGCAATTAATTTTTGAGGAGGGAAGGGGTGTATGTGTTTTTTCCCTGATGCTTTTGCATGACCTCTGTGTGCTTCCAAGTGAAAATCAGGACCAGGATGATGGAAGGGTTTCTATTTTCTCCTCTTCTTCACAAATCCACTTCCTTGTGGAGACAAATTGAGGCAGCAACCAGGAGTGACAGTGTAACAGCATAGTCAGGTGTTAATGGGCATGACAGCCAGCAAATCACAAATCATGGCATTGCATCTGTATGAACAGCAGTTTGTGCTTAGTTGAGTAACTGGGAAACTCCCAGAGAAAGAGAAAGAACAGAATCAAACAGATGATACATTCCTCCTCCCTCCTATCCCACACTACCCTAAAGCAATTGACAAAGTGAAGGACAGCAGTGTTCATAAGTTTCTAGTACTTGCTTAAATTCCACTTCTTGACATACCCAAGGGTTTAAAAATCAGATCAATAAAAAATAGCTACAAAAGCTTTCTATTTTCTTCTTAGAAGACCACATACATGATATGCTGTCCATCTAATTATTTTATGTTAGATTTCCAGAAGTTTCTGACTCAGTATTATCCAGAGGATGGAATAAAATTCCGAACCAACAACTTCTAAAAGTTACACTATGGTTCATAAACTTGGATGTACTGTTTTGCACACCTCAAGACCTTGGAGATTATTTTCCCTCTTCTTTTATTATTTTTAAAAATAGCATTCATATACTGTTTTTCAAAAAATAACGTTCATACATACTAAATATCTGTAGTTGTTAGAACAGATATTTTCACAAAGCTTCCATGGTTTTCCCCAACCCCCTCACATCTAGTGATGAGGAAATTAGATACCAGTTCACAGGAATCATATAATATTACTAATTAGGAAAACAAATTACAGACTTATGTTAATACAACCTGGCTCCAGGGATGGAGCAGGGCAGTGAGATTATGGGGAAGAGAAAGATGTGTGTGCTGGGCTGAACTGGAGAGTTGGATTGCACACATCACATGATGTGATTCTGGTTTTTTTTTTTTTTTTGGTGAAGGTTTAATATGGAACAAATATTACAAAATTGTGTCTTGTGAAGAGTTTGAATAATCCAGCAAGTCAAAAATAGGTTTTCCAGAAGCCTGGAGTCACTAGCAGCTCAAAGGTGAGCACATATCTTAGATCCAATGCTCTTGTAAATGAGAAAGACTCCAATTCAACTTGCTGATCCCATATAATTGAATGAAGACTGTTTCCAGAGACCAGAAGGTTGCCCACTCCTCCTGCTTGAAGCCATTATATCAATTGGATGTCTTATCAAGCTAGACTCCCACGTAGAAGATGAAGAGATTTGAGAAACTCTTGCTCTCTATTATGGCTGATGCAGAGTTCCTAATTAAGATGGAGAAAATAGTATAAAAAAAAAACTGATCAAAAACTTAAAATCTGGTAAAGGTGCAAGTGGGCTTCCCTGATGGCTCGGCAGTAAAGAATCTGCCTGCCAATGCAGGAGACTCGGGTTGGATCCCTAGGTTGGGAAAACCCCTGAGGGAGGAAATGGCAAGCAGCTCCAGTACTCTTGCCTGGAAAATCCCATGGACAGAGAAGCCTGGCGGGCCAAAGTACAGGGAGAAGCAGAGTCGGACACAACCGAACAGGGAAACAACACAGGATGCAAACGTCCTGCCAAAGCTTACTAATCAGAAGTCAGGGCTCAATAAAAATAGCTTATCCCGTTGTTGCCCCACAGAACAGAGAACATCCTTTCAAAGACTTGACATCTCACACCCCCAGGACAGCAAAAACCCTCAGGTAGCAATGAGTTCAGGGGATTCTGTTACAGGATCACCAGGAACAGAAGATGTCACGGTTTCCCTGAGAGGTCTAGAGGTGATCATTCATTGCCTCGATGTGGGTAGTGAGTGCATCTCTCTTCCCGGGGATGATGGAAGGACTGCCAAACTTCATCAAACATGTGACAATTACTCATTTCTGCTGATTCATGTGAGAATAAATGAGAGACCTTAAAAAATCCTAGAACTTATTTTTATTGACTTTGAAAGAGGAAAAATGATGTTGAATAGGTGTAGCTAGATTAAAAATAAAAGCAAGAGCATGTAGTTTTCTGGATCCCTGCTTATGACATCTGAATGATGGGCTGGTAGACCATGGGCAACATGCATCTTACAAAGACTTAAAAGAAAGAACAAGAATTTGACCAGAAGGGCTCTAACCTCAGTGTGAGACGTGGGGTAAGAAATTGGATACTGGGTTAGAATTGATATATTGGTATGATGTAGAATGAAGAAAAATAATGGAAGAGATTCCAGGGAAAAAATAACAATGATGATAAAGAATAATGCATAAAAGTATAAGTATAAAGTATAAATGAAACAAATTTTACAAGTTAGCATGCATTATCTTATAGATGACACAGAAATTTATTTTAAAGTGTTCATGGTTAGAGGAAGATTAATAAAAAGAAACGATCCCAGTAGAAGAAGAAGAGTGTATTACATGCCGTTGTAGGAACTCAGGAACTTCAGCTACAGAGTGATTGATTGAATTCCTAAGGAAGTCTGTTCCGAGGAGGAGCTTTGATCTTAGTGGCAAGTTTTAATCTGTCTGCATCCACTGCCTCATTAGACAAAAGATCCTTAATTTCAGGTTAATAGACCTGAGGCCCCTGATGGTAGAGATGCCATGACCTTTGCACGAGAGAACTGTAAACATATCTAGCATGATACCTGCTCCACGGTAGATACTGCAGATGGTGCCTGTAAGAATTAGGCCAGGGGAGAGGACAGTGCCCCCTTCTGAAAGTTAGCAAGATGTTGGCTATTCACACAGCACTATTGGAGTTATTTCTCACTCCAGGCAGTGGAAGCGTCTCAGCTCCTGATATAGTCCCACCTGCTTCCCTGGCTTCATCATATGACCCTTCCCACTCTAAACTCAAAAGCAGTCTGTTTTTTGTCATTGCAAAGTGGTTCAAATTGTTCAAAAGGAGTTTTAAGGGTGGGAGAGTTTGTCCTGAGACAGCTGAGGGGAGAAACCAACCACTGTGGTCAGAGAGCCAACAGCTAAAGATGAGACTTCTGGGTTTGAGATACAAAATGGGACTTTGACTCCAGGCAGTTGTACCAGCTGGAGCTGATGTTGTCAGGGGTGAAGATTATAAGAAGCTAAGAACAGAGTTAGCATGAAGAATGAAGGTCATTTCAAGAAGAAAAGGTGTTGATCCCAAGAGCAAGAGCTATCAGAAGTGTCAGAGGCTAGGCACCTTGTGACCCTATGTTACATTTGAAATGAGAGCATCCCAGAGTGGAGGTCAGTGGTTGTGGGGATTAAGCACAGTTGGATGGGAGGTGCCTGGGGTTGGAAAAGGGTGACATAGGCCCCTGTTGTGTTTATGCTCTGGTACTTGTCAGAGAACAATTGGGTCGTAGAACACAACTGCATAAAACCAAATACGCACACACGTTCCAATAAGTACATGTGAAATAGGTGAAACGTGAGTTAGGCCAGTGGATTGTGTGAATGTCAACCTGATAGCTGTGATACACTCTAGATTTTCAAAATGTCACTCCTAGGGGAAGTGCGGTGATGGTTGTACAGGATCTCATGGTATTATTTCTCAGAATTGCTTATGATTATATAATTAATTCAAAATAAAAAGCTTAAAGACTTTTAAAGGAAATGTTCTTGAATGCATAAATTAAAAAGGGATTGGCTGTGGAGAAGTATGTGTACACAATGCGGTTGTTGTTCAATCGCTAAGTCATGTCCTTCTCTTTGCAACCCCACGGACTGCAGCAAGCCAGGTTTCCCTGTCCTTCACTAGCTCCTGGAGTTTGCTCAGACTCATGTCCATTGTATCGATGTTGCCATCAAGATGGGGTGAAACTATAATAAGGGAGGTAGAAGGATGCTGTTGACCCGTCTCCCAGAAGCAGAAATTGGGCAATAATGAGAAAGAAATAGAGCACACATTTGGCAGAAAGGATGCTGTCAGACTGAAAGGCATTCCAACTACCCAGAGGTCTGATGGAAAATCTCACTCTACTAAAAAAGAAAAATACTTTGCTTACCATGCCAACTGCTTATTACTCTGAGAACATTGAAGAAAACATTTTGGTAAAGATTTAATTTTACAAACAATAAATAATTTTTGCCATACAGAAATGAAAGGAACCTCGAGAGAACGCTATTGTGCAACCTGTAAATTACAAATGACAAAGGGAGTGAAGAAGAAGCACTTTCACAGTTTTTGCCTAAACTTTAGAAAGTCCGTATCAAAAATGCCAAGGAGTAGCAAGGAGGGGTAAGAAAGCCTTCTTCAGGAATCAGTGCAAAGAAACAGAGGAAAACAACAGGACGGGAAAGACTAGAGATCTTGTCAAGAAAATTAGAGATACCAAGGGAACATTTCATGCAAAGATGGGCACAATAAAGGACAGAAATGTTGTGGACCTAACAGAAGCAGAAGATATTAAGCAGAGGTGGCAAGAATACACAGAATAACTATACAAAAAAAGATCTTTATGAGCCAGATAACCACGATGGTGTGACCTAGAGTCAGACATCCTGGAATGTGAAGTCAAGTGGGCCTTAGGAAGCATCACTACGAACAAAGCTAGTGGAGGTGATGGAATTCCAATTAAGTATTTCAAATCCTAAAAGATGATGCTGTGAAAGTGCCGTACTCAGTATGCCGGCAAATTTGGAAAACTCAGCAGTGGCCACAGGATGGAAAAAGGTCAGTTTTCATTCCAATCCCAAAGAAGAGCAATGCCAAAGAATGTTCAAACTACCACCCAATTGCACCCATCTCACACGTTAGCAAAGTAATGTGCAAAATTCTCCAAGTCAGGCTTCAACAGTATGTGAACCATGAACTTTCAGATGTTCAAGCTGGATTTAGGGAGGACAGGGGAATCAGAAATCAAACTGCCAACATCATTGAAAAAGCAAGAGAGTTCCAGGAAAACATCTATTTCTGCTTTATTGACTATGCCAAAGCCTTTGACTGTGTAGATCATAACAAACTGTGGAAAATTCGTAAAGAGATGGGAATATCAGACCACCTTATCTACCTCCTGAGAAATCTGTATGTAGGTCATGAAGCAACAGTTAGAACTGGACATGGAACAACAGACTGGTTCCAAAACAGGAAAGGAGTACATAAAGGCTGTATATTGTCACCCTACTTATTTAACTTATATGCAGAGTACATCATGCAAACGGCTGGGCTGGAAGAAACACAAGCTGGAATCAAGATTGCCAGGAGAAATATTAATAACCTCAGATATGCAGATGACACCACCCTTATGGTAGAAAGTGAAGAAGAACTAAAGAACTAAAGAGAGGAGGGTGAAAATTTGGCTTAAAATTCAACATTCAGAAAACTAAGACCATGGCATCTAGTCCCATCACTTCATGGCAAATAGATGGAGAAACAAGGAAACAGTGACAGATTTTATTTTTGGGGGCTCCAAAATCACTGCAGATGGTGACTGAAGCCATGAAATTGAGGGATGTTTGCTCCTTGGAAGAAAGGCTGTGACCAACCTGGACAGCATATTAAAAACCAGAGACCCTGCCAACAAAGGTCCATTTAGTCAAGGCTATGGTTTTTCCAGTAGTCATGTATGGATGTGAGAGTTGGACTGTGAAGAGAGGTAAGAACTGAAGAACTGATGCTTTTGAACTGTGGTGTTGGAGAAGACTCTTGAGAGTCCCTTGGACTGCAAGGAGATCCAACCAGTGCATCCTAAAGGAAAATCAGTCCTGAATAGTCATTGAAATGACTGATGCTGAATACACAGAAGAACTGTACAAAAAAGATCCTCATGACCCAGATAATTATGATGGTGTAATCACTCATCTAGAGCCAGACATCCTGGAATGCGAAGTCAAGTGGGCCTTAGAAAGCATCACTACGAACAAAGCTAGTGGAGATGATGGAATTCCAGTTGAGCTGTTTCAAATCCTAAAAGATGATGCTGTGAAAGAGCTGCACTCAATATGCCAGCAAATTTGGAAAACTCAGCAGTGGCCACAGGACTGGAAAAGGTCAGTTTTCATTCCAATCCCAAAGAAAGGCAATGCCAAAGAATGCTCAAACTACCACACCATTACACTCATCTCACATGCTAATAAAGTAATGCTCAAAATTCTCCAAGCCAGGCTTCAGCAATACATGAACCGTGAACTTCCTGATGTTCAAGCTGGTTTTAGAAAAGGCAAAGGAACCAGAGATCAAATTGCCAACATCTGCTGGATCATGGAAAAAGCAAGAGAGTTCCAGAAAAACATCTATTTCTGCTTTATTGACTATGCCAAAGCCTTTGACTGTGTGGATCACAATAAACTGTGGAAAATTCTGAGAGAGATGGGAATACCAGACCACCTGACATGCCTCTTGAGAAATCTGTATGCAGGTCAGGAAGCAACAGTTAGAATTGGACATGGAACAACAGACTGGTTCCAAATAGGAAAAGGAGTGTGTCAAGGCTGTACATTGTCACCCTGCTTATTTAACTTCTATGCAAAGTACATTATGAGAAATGGTGGACTGGAAGAAACACAAGCTGGAATCAATATTGCTGGGAGAAATATCAATAATATCAGATATGCAGATGACACCACCCTTATGGCAGAAAGTGAAGAGGAACTAAAAAGCCTCCTGATGAAAGTGAAAGAGGAGAGTGAAAAAGTTGGCTTAAAGCTCAACATTCAGAAAATGAAGACCATGGTATCCAGCTCATCACCTCATTGGAAATAGATGGGGAAACAGTAGAAACAGTGTCAGATTTTATTTTGGGGGGCTCCAAAATCACTGCAGATGGTGACTGCAGCCATGAAATTAAAAGATGCTTACTCCTTGGAAGAAAAGTTATGACCAACCTAGATAGCATATTCAAAAGCAGAGATATTACTTTGCCAACAAAGTTCCGTCTAGTCAAGGCTATGGTTTTTCCTGTGGTCATGTATGGATGTGAGAGTTGGACCGTGAAGAAGGCTGAGCACTGAAGAACTGATGCTTTTGAACTGTGGTGTTGGTGAAGACTCTTGAGATTCCCTTGGACTGCAGGATGATCCAACCAGTCCATTCTGAAGGAGATCAGCCCTGGGATTTCTTTGGAAGGAATGATGCTAAAGCTGAAACTCCAGTACTTTGGCCAGCTCATGCGAAGAGTTGACTCATCGGAAAAGACTCAGATGCTGGGAGGGATTGAGGGCAGGAGGAGAAGAGGATGACAGAGGATGAGGTGGCTGGATGGCATCACTGACTCGATGGACGTGAGTCTGGGTGAACTCCGGGAGTTGGTGATGAACAGGGAGGCCTGGCGTGCTGTGATTCATGGGGTCACAAAGAGTCGGACACAACTGAGTGACTGAAATGAACTGAACTGAACTGAACTGATGCTGAAGCTGAAACTCCAGCACTTTGGCCACCTGATGGGAAGAACTGAATCATTGGAAAAGACCTTGATGCTGGGAAAGAGTGAAGGCGGGGAGAAAAGGGGACGACAGAGGATGAGATGGCTGGATGGCATCACTGCCTCGATGGACATTGGTTTGAGTGAACTCTAGGAGTTGGTGATGGACAGGGAGGCCTTGCGTGCTGCAGTCCATGGGGTAGCAAAGAGTCGGACATGACTGAGCAACAGAACTGAAGTGAATATCAAAAAATTCCCAAGCAACCATTTCCTAAGCTATAGGAAAGAAATACATGCAGTTTAAAAAAAAAAAAAAAAGCCTCAGATAAAACAATGACAAATTACCTAGATAATAAAAACAATAAAATAAGCAATAGGCAGAAATTAATATTTACAATAAAATAATAATTGCAAATGACAAGGACAAATGAAGCAGCTCTGCATAGCCAGTTTAGGTGCCCTGTCCCCATCCATCTCTCTCCAACTCCTTCATGCACTGAATAAGCTTAACTTTGCCTACCAAAAATGAAACCACTGAACCTAGAAATGCTTTTCCCATCCCAGTTTAACCTGGAAAGCCCACGTCACTATCTAATGGGTTCACATAAGCATTAGATACAGTCACCAAAACACACGATTGTAGAAACAGTCATATGACGAGGACTGAATTTCTATTTGCTGTAGAAGAATGTGTGGTTTTCTGTTTTATTTTTTCAATTGTTTCTCCTGGCATCGTCAAAAATCTTATTTGTAAATATTACTTTGGGCGCTTTCGAAACTAGTGGAATATCAGATTTGCGTCTCTTTGTCAGTCTCAGGGCTTGATTTGCACCGCGAGACGCCAGACTGGCTGCGGGTTCCCCTCAGGCAGTGTGATCCTCTCTCCATGAAGTTGAAGGGATTCTTGTGCCTTGCAGGCATCTCGAGAAACACAACAAACACCTCCCCGCTTCCAGGAAATCTTTTCTTCCCTTTTTTTTCCCTGTTCATCAACATAAACGCTAAACAAAACAGACTAAAAATGGAATAACCATGGCCCATCTGTCACAGGAAATGTCTGTTGGCGGCTGCAGCGCATTCCGTATTGTCACCCGATCAGAGATGAGATGGAGCTGATCTCAAACAGGCTTTACAAGTGCTGTTGCATGGAGACCTGTTCTTAAGAGGCCGAGACATCGGTGTGGGAATGGGTACAGCACCGGGCGTGGGGGCGGGGAAGAGGAAAGAGAACGAGGTGGAGGAGGAAGAGGAGAAGAGGAAGAAGGAAGAGGAAAGAAAAGCTATCTGAGCTGCAAGGTGATGGGAGGCAGTGAAGTCAAATAGGTGTCTTTGTTCTAAAACAACTCAAGAACCTCTGCGTTCACTTGCTGGAGAACCTCTAAGAAGGAGGAACGCAACGGACCCCTTCTTGGCCGCTCACTTGCACCTTCTGCAGTCTTGTTTCACAGGAGAGCACCTTGGTCAGCACTGATCCAGATCACTTCTAACCCATAGCCAGGGCTCTGGGTGATTCGAGAAGAGATGACACCGAAGGAAGAGCAATCCCAAAGTTCATACCTGTTAAAACATACCATTCAGGGCAAGAGGCTATGTACAATTCTAACGAGGCAAGGTTGCTCACACAGACACAGGGTCGCCTGAGGATGAGTGGATTTTCAGGAGGCTCTTTGGATCAGTCCTAGACGTTTTCAGTTTAATTTACTGCAAACTACACATCCATCTTTGCCCTAAATCAAGCACCGCTTACTCACAGCCATAGGATATTTATTGCAAACAAAACTCTGGCTCATTAGTGTTCTACACCATTTTGGACCAGCAACTAAAATGCCTTCAGAGAAGGTCCACCAGATTTCACCAAGTGTGTTTGGTTGGACTGCCTACACAAGCAGGGGCCACAGGCACAATGGAGGTGCTTCGAAACGAGCCTGCATGAATGTCTTTCCCTCCTCTTTCCTCCTCTATTCTCCATTGTCAACTTTATGAAACCCAAATTTCGGTCATTTCTGTATTTATCAGACTCTTCCAAATAGCAAGTCTATAAAATTAAGTGACCAAATAAATTTATAAATTGAGTGTATTCAGTTCAGTTCAGTTCAGTTCATTTGCTCAGTCGTGTCCGACTCTTTGCGACCCCATGAATTGCAGCACGCCAGGCCTCCCTGTCCATCACCAACTCCCGGAGTTCACTCAGACTCATGTCCATCGAGTCAGTGATGCCATCCAGGCATCTCATCCTCTGTCGTCCTCTTCTCCTCCTGCCCCCAGTCCCTCCCAGCATCAGAGTCTTTTCCAATGAGTCAACTCTTTGCATGAGGTGTCCAAAGTACTGGAGTTTCAGCTTTAGCATCATTCCTTCCAAAGAAATCCCAGGGCTGATCTCCTTCAGAATGGACTGGTTGGACCTCCTTGCAGTCCAAGGGACTCTCAAGAGTCTTCTCCAACACCACAGTTCAAAAGCATCAATTCTTCAGCACTCAGCCTTCTTCATGGTCCAATTCTCACATCCATACATGACCACAGGAAAAACCATAGCCTTGACTAGACGGACCTTAGTGGGCACAGTAGTGTCTCTGCTTTTGAATATGCTATCTAGGTTGGTCATAACTTTTCTTCCAAGGAGTAAGCGTCTTTTAATTTCATGGCTGCAGTCACCATCTGCAGTGATTTTGGAGCCCAGAAAAATAAAATCTGACACTGTTTCCACTGTTTCCCCATCTATTGACCAGATGCCATGATCTTCGTTTTCTGAATGTTGAGGTTTAAGCCAACTTTTTCACTCTCCACTTTCACTTTCATCAGGAGGCTTTTTAGTTCCTCTTCACTTTCTGCCATAAGGGTGGTGTCATCTGCATATCTGAGGTTATTGATATTTCTCCCGGCAATCCTGATTCCAGCTTGTGTTTCTTCCATCCAGCATTTCTCATGATGTACTCTGCATAGAAGTTAAATAAGCAGGGTGACAATGTACAGCCTTGACGTACTCCTTTTCCTGCTTGGAACCAGTCTGTTGTTCCATGCCCAGTTCTAACTGTTGCTTCTTGACCTGCATACAGATTTCTCAAGAGGCAGGTCAGGTGGTCTGGTATTCCCATCTGTCTCAGAATTTTCCACAGTTTATTGTGATCCACACAGTCAAAGGCTTCTGTTATTACAACAATGACCTTAGTAAGTTCGGAAATGAGATGATCACTGAAGTGAAAGATGGGTACCCTGCTTAGATTTCATTGTCCATGATGCTTCTCGAGAGCTCTGAGTGATTCTGGTGTGATGGCAGAGCACTGTGGCTGGCCCCACAGTGTCTGAATAGAGATATCCTACATGGTATTTTCCTGGTGGACACTTTACTCAATTGTAACTGTGGTTGCTTGAGTCAGGGTGAAAGCTGTCTTCCACTTATCCTAGAGTTTTGGATGAATAAAAATGAGCATCTATATTTTACTGCATAAATCATGTCTTACATGAACATTTAACCTTTTAAAATTATTTTTTTGTAGCATAGTTGATTTACAGTATTGCATTAGTTTCTGTTGTACAACAAACTATCATTACACATATACATAAATCCATTCTTTTTTAGCTTCTTTTCCCATGTAAGTGTGGGATCACTGTGCTATATAGTAGCTTCTTATTAGTTGATAGATAAAGCAACAAAAATTCAACAGAAGAATCATAAGATTAACAAATATTATCTGATGAATATATCTAGTCCCCTTTGCTAAACATTTAGAGAATATATAATCTTCTCAAACATATACGCAATTTTTATAAAATTTGAACCTTTACCAGGCCATATATCAAGAATTAACAAATTTCACAGAATAAATAGTATATAAATTATGTTTAAAAATATCAGCAGTTAATTATAATCTAACAGTAAAAAAGAAAATTATTTTTAGAAACCTACATTTATAAATGTTTTTAAAAGATCAAATATAATCATAGGGATAATTATTTAATACTTATTATTAAAGATAATACGTCTTCCCTAATAGCTCAGTGGTAAAGAAATCCTCCTGCCAATACAGGAGACATGGGTTCGATCCCTGGGTCAAGAAGATCCCTTGGAGAAAGAAATGGCAACCCACTCTAAAATTTTTGCCTGGGAAATCCCATGGACAGAGGAACCTGGTGGACTACAGTCCACAGAGCTGCAAAGAGTTGGACACAACTTAGTGACTGAACAATAACAACAACAACAACAACAGTGCAATACTATGTAGCAACAGTTGTGTTTTTTTACTTAATCCCGTATTTAGAGATATTTAATCTCAAATTTTCATGTTAGAAAGAAAGGACTGGTTATTGATTCACTTCAGTAAAGAAAGATATTAAAATGCTAACAGAATAAATCTAATGAAAATAAAGGGATGAAATAACAAACAGCAGAAATCAATAAAAGAGGAAAATAAATATAATGGAATGAGCCAACGAAACCAAGTACTATCTTTGTTAAAAAGTTATAAGATGCACAAAATTATCAAGACTCATAAGGCCATAGACGGCAGCGATAAACAGTTTTAGGCATGGAAAGAGGGCCACAACTACATAAACAACAGATATTAAAAAACCAGAGAATATCATGAGCAACTTTATGGCAATACATTTGAAAGTTTAGACAACATGAATAATTCCTTACAAAAATATAAATAACCCAAGAGGAAATATAAAAATCCTACTTCTCTAATATTTAAAAAATATTAAGTTAGTACTATAAAATCCTCTGGAGACAAAATGGACAAAGATGACGCTGGCCTTGATGATTTTCCCAAACATTTAGGAAATACCAATCTTACACAGAGTCTTCCAGGGAATAGACAATGAGCAAACACTTTCCATTTGTAGAGAGTATAACCCAAATATCAAAGTAGATAAGCATGATAAAAAGAAAGGAAAATGCCAAGTCAACCCCATTTGCTAATGCACACTAAGCCGATTCAGCTTTGTCCAACTATTTGCAACCCCATGAACTGTAGCTTGCCAGGCTCCTTAGTCCATGAGATTGTCCAGGCAAGAATACTAGAGTGGGTAGCCATGCCTTCCTCCAGGGGATCTTCCCAGCCCAGGGTTTGAACCCAAGTGTCTTATGTCTCCAGCATTGCAGGCAGATCCTTTACCACCTAGTGCCACCTGGGAAGTTCCAATCCCATTCTGCTTGCAAATATTCTCAACAAAATGTGAGCAATCTTAGTGCTGCACACATAAAAAATATAGTGTGTTATTCTTCAATGAGTTAATTTTAGAAATGCCAGATTCTTTACTGTTAGAAAGTCTATTAAGCTAATCTACCATATTAGCATCTCAGAAAAGATAATCCATATGATCATTCTGAAAAATTCAGGAAGATCATCCTATAAGCTAATGCTGCTAATACATTGAATCCTAGGTACTAGGCAATCACCTGAATCCTCTACTCACCAATTCAATGGCTTCTCAACTATTCCATGAGGTGAATACTCCTAGCACCTACCTCATTTTACAGCTAGAAACAAAGGCACACGGAACTGAAGTAATTTGCCCATCAGTTCAATTCAGTCACTCTGTCCTGTCCGACTCTTTGCGACCCCATGAATTGCAGCACTCCAGGCCTCCCTGTCCATCACCAACTCCCAGAGTTCACCCAGACTCATGTCCATCGAGTCAGTGATGCCATCCAGCCATCTCATCCTCGGTCATCCCCTTCTCCTCCTGCCCTCAGTCCCTCCCAGCATCAGAGTCTTTTCCAATGAGTCAGCTCTTCACATCAGGGGGCCAAAGTACTGAAGTTTCAGCTTCAGCATATTCCTTCCAAAGAACACCCAGGACTCATCTCCTTTAGAATGGACTGGTTGGATCTCCTTGCAGTCCAAGGAACTCTCAAGAGTCTTCTCCAACACCACAGTTTAAAAGCATCAATTCTTCAGCACTCAGCTTTCTACACAGTCCAACTCTCATATCCATACATGACTACTGGAAAAACCATAGCCTTGACTAGACAAAATTTTGTTGGCAAAGTAATGTGAATATGCCATCTAGGTTGGTCATAACTTTCCTTCCAAGGAGTAAGTGTCTTTTAATTTCATGGCTGCGATCACCATCTGCAGTGATTTTGGAGCCCCCAAAAATAAAGTCTAACACTGTTTCTACTGTTTCCCCATCTATTTCCCAGGAAGTGATAGGACCAGATGCCATGATCTTCATTTTCTGATGTTGATCTTTAAGCCAACTTTTTCACTCTCCTCTTTCACTTTCATCAAGAGGATTTTTAGTTCCTCTTCACTTTCTGTCATAAGGGTGGTGTCATCTGCATATCTGATATTATTGATATTTCTCCCGGCAATTTTGATTCCAGCTTGTGCTTCTTCCAGCCCAGCATTTCTCATGATGTACTCTGCATAGAAGTCAAATAAGCAGGGTGACAATATACAGCCTTGATGCACTCCTTTTCCTATTTGGAAACATTCTGTTGCTCCATGTCCAGTTCTAACTGTTGCTTCCTGACCTGCATATAGGTTTCTCAAGAGGCAGGTCAGGTGGTCTGGTATTCTCATCTCTTTCAGAATTTTCCACAGTTTATTGTGATCCACACAGTCAAAGGCTTTGGCATAGTCAATAAAGCAGAAATAGATGTTTTTCTGGAACTCTCTTGCTTTTTTCGATAATCCAGCAGATGTTGGCAATTTGATCTCTGGTTCCTTTGCCTTTTCTAAAACCAGCTTGAACATCTGGAAGTTCACAGTTCACATATTACTGAAGCCTGGCTTGGAGAATTTTGAACATTACTTTACTAGTGTGTGAGATGAGTGCAATTGTGCGGCAGTTTGAGGATTCTTTGCCATTGCCTGTCTTTGGGATTGGAATGAAAACTGACCTTTTCCAGTCCTGTGGCTGAGTTTTCCAAAATTGCTGGCATATTGAGTGCAGCACTTTCACAGCATCATCTTCCAGGATTTGAAATAGCTCAACTGGAATTCCATCATCTCCACTAGCTTTGTTCATAGTGATGCTTTCTAAACCCCACTTGACTTCACATTCCAGGATGTCTGGCTCTAGGTGAGTGATCACACCATCATGATTATCTTGGTCATGAAGATCTTTTTTGTACAGTTCTTGTGTGTATTCTTGCCACCTCTTCTTAATATCTTCTGCTTCTGTTAGGTCCATACCATTTCTGTCCTTTATCGAGCCCATCTTTGCATGAAATGTTCCCTTGGTATCTCTAATTTTCTTGAAGAGATCTCTAGTCTTTCCCATTCTGTTGTTTGCCTCTATTTCTTTGCATTGATCGATGAGGAAGGCTTTCTTACCTCTTCTTGCTATTCTTTGCAACTCTGCATTCAGATTCTTATATCTTTCCTTTTCTCCTTTACTTTTCACTTCTCTTCTTTTCACAGCTGTTTGTAAGGCCTCCCAGACAGCTATTTTGCTTTTTTGCATTTCTTTTCCATGGAGATGGTCTTGATCCCTGTCTCCTGTACAATGTCACGAACCTCTGTCCATAGTCAAGTGTAAACTGAATGGTGGGACTGGGTTTGTTTTTTTAACTAGTAGAGTTCATTTCAGTGTCCTGTTAGTTTTAGGTATACAGGATAGTGTTTCAGATATACATATACTGTTATTATATATTATGCAGTCATACATATACTATATTAACTATTACTTTTCAGACTCTCTTCCATTATAGGTTATTATAGGATGTTGAGCGGACTTCCCAGGTGGTGCTAGTAGCAGAGAATCTGCCTGCCAATGCAGGAAATGTGGATTTGATCCCTGGGTTAGGAAGATCCCCTGGCATAGGAAATGGCCTCTGCCTATGGAATTTTCCACTCCAGTATTCTTGCCCGGAAAATTCCATGGGTAGAGGAGCCTGATGGGTTGCAGTCCATGGGGCCACAAAGAGTAGGACACAACTAAGTGACTGAACGCATAGTATGTATAGGAGAGTTTCCTGTGCTATATAGCAGGTCCGTGTTGCTTATCTGTTTCATATGTAGTAGTAGCATGTATAAATTAATCTCAACTTCCTAATTTATCCCTCCTCTTCTCTTTCCTCTTTGTTAACATAACTTTGTTTCCTATGTCTGTGGGTCTACTTCTGTTTTATAAATAAGGTTACTTGTGCCTTTTTTAAGACTCCACGGAGAAAGCAATATTATATAATATTTGTTTTTGTCTGACGTCACTTAGAATGAGAATCTCTAGGTCCAACCATATTGTTGCAAGTGGGTTTATTTCATTCTGTTTATGGCCCAGTAATATTCCTTTGTCTACATGACCACAACTTCCTGATCCACTCATCTGTTGATGAGCACCTAGATTGGGTCCATGGCTTGGCTATTGCAAATAGTGCTGCAATGGGCTGCTGAACACAAGGGTGCATATACCTTATCAAATTATAGTTTTCTCTGGAAAAATGCCCAGGAATGGGATTGCAGGAGCATATGGAAAGCCTATTTTCATAAACTAATCAAGAAGACAACCAGCAGAATGGGGAGCCTAGGTTTTGAATGCAGACCCTCTAGTTCTGCACTCACTGGTAACAAATATTTCAATCCATTCATACTGGGGGTTTGCAAGTAAGCAGTCTCCAACTCATGTTAGGTTTGGTCCAAAATTTCAGTTGTTGTTTAGTTGACGAATTAATTTTCTAGTTTCTGTGGTGTCTTATTAAAACATTCAATACATTTTTGCTGAATGAATACATTTCTCTTCCCATTGACAAACATTAGTCTCCTAGGAGGAACTAGAATTGAATTATAGCAGAAAGTTCATCACTAAGAATACTGTTTTAGCTTCTTTAACTATCCTTCATAAGCTTGTTTCTGTAAACAAATTTAGACTTTCTTGATATTTCGTGTGGAGTTTGGAGGGGTAGTAGTATCTAGTTGGTACCTACTTTCATACAGACATTTATGTGTGTAAGTATGAAATTTCATATCATCTGAAGGCAAAAGAGACTTGAGTTCAAATTTTAGCTCCACTCCTTCACATGTGTGACTAAGTCACTGAATTTCCTTGAAACACTTTTCTCCACCTATAAAAATAGGGGGTGCCAGTTAGTGGTGGCAAAGTGACTGGTATTCAGGGGACTGATCCTGGAGGTTCTAAGTGTGCAGGGGAGGGGGGGGTGCATGATCCAGATTCTATCTCAAATTATGGGACGAATTGTGCCCCACCCACTGCAGTCTCAGACTAAAGGTGCCTAGAGTTGGTCCCACAAACTGTTCGTCTGAAAGGACGACAAGAAGACAAAAAGAATTGTGCATGACTTTCCCATGTTGGTGAAGCATGGCTCTAAACTTTATGCAAAAAAAAAAAATTAATTTCAGTGCACACAAATCCCTTCTGTTTGGGAGAATCAGAACCCAAATTTCACAGTCGAGATGCTGAAAGGTAGTTTTGGAATAGACAAGTTGTCCAAAAAGATCATCTTTGATCCTTCTCATCCCACCTTTAGCTTTTCCGTCTGAAGACCTGACCACAATCCTCCTTTAGGTGTCTGAAGTCCTCAGACCCTATTCTTCTCCTTTTCCTTTGGCTGCTTGAATCTCGCCTTCATTTTTATGCTGTTTGCGCTATTTCTCTCTCCTTTTTCTGCCACTTCCACTGTTCCAAGCACCAAACCGCAGTGGCACGAGCTGAGGACAGTGTCCATCCACTGAGCAGCCAGTGGGAACACGTGGACAACCGCACAGAATTGGACTGTGGTCTGGTCTGCACAATCTCAAAACCACCAATCAATTTCATGAAAAAGCTCTAGTTTAATCAGCACTGTGAGAAAAAAAAAATCAGTCAGATGAATATGTCACTTAGATCAAATCGTCTGAGGCTTGGCTAACTTGCTCACTTCCCAGCGGGATGGACCAAGGTGGGGGTTCCCAGTTTACATCAGCCAAATGGCCAGCATGGAGGTGCCCCCCGAAATCCAGCAAACCCTCCCAGCAGCCACCCCTCTGCTCTGTCACACTCACACTGGCACAGAGGGGTTCATGTACACCCAAATCAGTTCATGGCAAGGTGGCCACTTGTGTCCAGTGACACGTGTCCTGGTGTCCAGATTCTGCGCACAAGAATGCTGCTTAGGATGCATCTCTGAAGGGACCACATGTGATGGAGAAAGCACAATGGCATCTCAGAACAGCCAACAGTCTCCAGAAAATGCCAAACACTCAAGCACTTCACACAAGGCACAAAAAGAGAAAATGCATCTGAGAGGGTATGCAGTTAGGTGATTGCAGCACCCCCCTGGGAGCCGGGAAGCCCAGGTCAGCAAGGTGGGGGGACAGTGCCCATGAAGTGGGCTCTACTTCAGGACTGAGCTAGCATTGATGGGAGAAGTCTGGACACCTTTGAAAGGCACACCATAACGAATGAGGGAGAATGAGGATCTGAATTCTGTTAAAGTGAGTGCCCAGTGGGACTCTCCACAGAGAACAGGCTCAGTGGCTCCCCTACACCTGGGCCTGCACCCTTGCACCCCGGGACACTCCCCACGGGAGCAGGGAAGAGCAGTCGTACATACAACTGAGTGTGGGACGTCAACACTGTTGTGGTTCATGAGGGATCTACAAGACCCTGAACGCTGAACCAAAGGCACAAGGACACAGCTACTGTTTGAGAGGATTTAAGCTCAAAGAAATGTGGCCCAAACACGGCTTGGCCCCAAATCTTGGACTTCACCCCGCATCTCACTCTTTTACTCTTGGCCTTTTACCTTTATACCTGATGGGTTTTCTTACCCAGAACTGATTTTGAGAACTCAGCTTATGAAAAAGACCCTGATGCTGAGAAAGATTGAGGGCAGGAAGAGAAGGGGACGACAGAGGATGAGATGGTTGGATGGCATCACTGACTCAATGGACATGAGTTTGAGCAAACCCTGGGAGATGGTGAAGAACAGGGAAGCCTGGTATGCTGAGGTCCATGGAGTCATAAAGAATCAGACATGACTGAACAACTGAACAACAACAACTGATTTTGAAGCAGACAAATCAAGCATTGCATAGGAATATCCATCCTGGGAAGTGAGAGTCTCATGACATTAAATTTCTGCCGCTGTGTTTCTGGGCCAGACGTGAGACCTCAGGGTGGTCACGGGGTGGTGTCCTCTGCTTCTAAGCCTGTTTAGCAGAGAAGCTCAGCCTCTGCTAGGTCCTCCTGGAGTCAGGACCCAGGGTAACCTGAACTTTGTCCTCTGGGCACCCTGAGAAATCTATTCCTGGGCTCCTGGAGTGCCCAGTTCCAGGTGGGGCACAGTTGTCACCTGTTACCATGGCCACCGCCCCCTCCCCAGGACTTGCCAAGGGGATACTGCTGACATCATGTTGCAGCCAAGACACCAAGGTTGGCTTTCTCAACGCCCTGCCCTGGCTGTTAAAGCCTTGTCCACCTCGGGTCATGGGGAGCAGAGCTGACTTTCTGGGGACATCCACAGCCTGTGGTCATCCACAGCCCCGGGTGGTGGGCCAGGTCTCCAGTGAGGCGTGTGGCTGGGAGAAGCTGCTCTCCCAGGAGCCCGGGGAGACATCTCTCCCCCGCCAGGCTGCCCCCAGCCCACCCCACGACACTCAGCGTCCCTGCAGCCCGTGCGTCCTGAGGACCAGAGGCAATCCTGGACTGCACATTCCTGTCCTGTGCTCTGCTCACGCATGCTGAGTCGGCTCAGACGTGTCTGGCTCTTTGCGACCCCGTGGACTATAGCCCACCAGGCTCCTCTGGCCAAGGGGACTCTCCAGGCGAGAATACTGGAGTGGGTACCATTCCCTCCTCCAGGGGATCTTCCTGACCCAGAAATCGAACTCACCTCTCTTACGTCTCCTGCCATGGCAGGGGGGTTCTTTGTCATTAGAGCCACCTGGAAAGCCCGGTGTCCCTTTTCTCTCCCTAACAAAGATCAGATGATTATTAGTAAATGAAGCACCTTGCTTTTCCTGCATCTCTCCCTATATTCTTTCTTACAGACATATATTCAATTCTTGATTTTCTAAATCATAGACTTTATCTATGACCCATATAACTAGCAAACCAATGGAATAATTCAATGAGAGATAAGTCTCCCTATCCTGGTCAGCTTCTCTCTGCAAACTGGACCCCCTAGACCCAGCACCAACACCCCCACATCCCCTCCTTCAGTTCCTTTGGTGCAAACATGCTATCATTTCCAAGAAAGTGGGATAATACCATATGTATTATAATACTATACAACCTAACCATTCCCACTTAACTGTATGCTAATTGGCATAATGGTAACTCATAAGGTAATGTTTGCTCAATACTCCACAGTATATCTGACTCTAAAGCAATGTATCTGACTGCTCTCCTCAATAATGTAGATGATAATATATTTAACTGCTCTTATTGTGATTTATATTTTTAAACAACATAAGCAATGTTGTACTCAACAATCTGGAGAATATATTCTGATGTTCTGGTAGTGATTCTGTTTTTGTTTTTCTCTGAGATATATTCCTAAAATGGAATCTCTGAATTCAAGAGTATTTGTAATTTTAATTTTAAGAAATGTTTCCAAGCTCATTTTGGAAGAAGATCTGTGGCACAACCTACTCCATCACTAAGCTCTTCCTTGCCTTCCAACAGCATCAGAAGTTATCGTTTTCCTTACTTTTTTTTTTTTTTTGCATCTCTGATTTCACTATCATTTTAATTCCCACTTCCCTTTGCTAAATTCAATATCTTTCTGAGTTTATTGGCTCTCATGAGCTGCCTGCTCATATTAACAACTTTCTCAGATTATTTGTAATGCTTAAATCAGTTTTAGGAGATTTTTATACATGGAGGAGGGCAGTCTTTTGTTCTTTGTGTTATAAATAGTTTCCAACCTTCTGATTCTCTTGATTTCTGTTTGTCATTCTTTGCCACACAAAAATGTTTAATCTTTGTGCAGCTGAAAATGTCTAGTTTTCTCTTCCACACACTTTAAGTATGTAATTTACATGCCTCCTTGAACCAGCTTAGTTTGCCAAAGGCTTCCTGGTATTTTAAAGGCCATAAAGTTGTCATTCTCCTCGAAAGCCTTACATAGATTCAGACAGTGGAGGAATAGTCTCATCTATTTGAGTTGGTTTTGTTTTTCCTTTTCTCACTTAACAACCTTTATGTATCAAATCTGGCAAGTCTATTAGGAGTGTTATTGGGGAAAAAAGTTTATCTGGAAAGTGAAAATAGAGCAGAAAATACAGAGTGTAAATTTTACACTTTCCCATTGAGTTAAATAAGGTTAAGTTTGAGTGTATTTTGCCAAGCACTTGACTTTCTGAAATAAAATCTTACTCTGCCTATGGAGTCCCCTTTCTCCAAAGCCAGGCAGAAATAGATTCTCTTCTCTTCTCTTCCTGCATGTCTCAGAATGCTGGCCCATGGAATATGAGTAAAGGAAAGAACCTGTGATTGCCACGCAGAGTAGAAGAATGACAATGTGGTGAGGGGGGAAATGGATGGTGTTATGTATATTGGGAGAAAAATGTTAGATTCTGTTGAGAGTCATGTATATTCAACATTGGTAGAAGTCAACTGCTGCAATGTGATTTGGGGAGGAATAGTAACAGGAAATTTTAAACTATTGCTACTTATAGAAGATGCAAAGATAGTATTTTCCTCTCTTGTGGCCCGGGGATCACTTTGAAATGTAGTAGAGATGATAGATAGATAAATCGATAGATTGATAATTAATATATAGATATAGAAAAATAAAAACAATAAAGAGAAGGAAAATTTTTTTTAGAAATCTCCTTCTAAAGTGGCAACTTGTCAAATTTTTGTTCATGCATGTAAATGGCATGGCAATTCATAAAAACAAGCAAACAACAACAAAAAAGAATTTCTCTATAGATAAAGTTAGTTAAGATAAAAGTAGAGAGAACAACAATTCTCTTGAAGAGACAAGACAGTGAAACGAGAAGCTGGATCTGTTTGGACAAGTTTTTCTCCATTAAAATGATGTGCTGCGCTGTGCTCAGTCTCTCAGTCGTGTTCAACTCTCTGTGACCCCAGGGACTGCAGCCCACCAGGCTCCTCTGTCCATGGGATTCTCCAGACAAGACTACTGGAGTGGGTTGCTGTGCCCTCCTCCAGGGAATCTTCCTAACCCAGGGACTGAACCTGTGTCTCTTACATCTCCTGCATTGGCAGGCAAGCTTTTTTCCACTAAGGCCACCTGGGAAGCCCGTTTAAACCATATGCCCCCCCCCCCCCCAATCACATACATAACTGAGGAAAGTAGCTGAAAATGGCTAAACGTAATGGTAGTCTCAGCTTCTTTTGGGACCTCCTGGGAGCCTCCCTACCCTAACATCTTCCATAACAGATCCTTGTCTCTTATTTGAATAGCTTTCCCCCTAATATCTTGCTTACTTTGATGTGGATTTTCCTATACTAAAAATAAAGAAGTTGGTTCCACCTAAAGAATTTATTTAAAATGGAAGACTTCTGCTCTATTTTAAATTAAACACTATATGTTACTAGCAAATCAGTTAACAGGTTTTTGCAAAACATAGTTGCAATCACTAGGTTTACCTGCAAAGCCAAGCAGTAGTCAAATCCCCAGCATTATGCTCCAGTAGATTTTTTCTTTCTCCTTCTCATTATGATTATTTATGTTTATTTGTATTGTTTTGCTTAATTACATGTTGTGTTTCATATATCTTGTGTTATTTCTGAAAAATGGCATTTAATGAAGTGAAAGTAAACAGGTAACTGTCAAGAGGAGATGACAGTCTGTTAATTTATGTAAAGTGTAACCAACCAGATGTTCTAGAAAATGCTTCAGTTAGAAATAAAGACTCCTATAAACACGATACTGTTTTTAATAAACAGGTAATGGCTGCACGCTGTGACGAAAATGGTGTTGGCAGGAGGGCTTGGAGAGCTCAGCCTGGGCCCAGGAAGTCCAGGGCAGGAAGTTGCAAGGGCAGAAGCCTAGAATCCAGGTGGTTGCCCAGGGGCTGAAGCCACCCAGCTATTAGAATGTCTGGAGTGAGACACAGGCTAGGTCTCTCAGCTCTAAATATTATCAATGAATTCTAAGTGTCAAAGGAAATCTGATGTTAGCAGTGTAGCTGTCTTATCAGAAGTGAACTCTCAGATTCTAAGATCTTATAGGCCAAGAGTGGACACTATTTAATTACTGTGCTGAGTTGCTTAGTTGTATCCAACTCTTTGCTACTCCATGGTAGCCTACCAGGCTCCTCTCTCTATGTGATTTTTCCCAGGCAAGAATGGTGGAGTGGGTTGCCATTTCATTCTCCAGACCCAAGGATTGAACTGGCATCTCCTGCATTGGCAGGCAGATTCTTTACCACTTGAGCCACCTAGGAATTGCCCTAACATACTGTACTCTACTTCATTGTAACTAGAATGTCTCTTTTTAGGAGGAAAAATGTGGCAAAAGCAAGACAAAAAATTAAACTTGCATCTCTGAAAAGAAAGTAACTATAGGTCCAAAGGGACCTGTCACCTTTCCTCTTCCTACCATTCACAGGGCCTTGATGCTTGCCAGCAAAGCCTTGGCCATCTGATGATGAATCCATCCTTCATGGTTAGATGGAGTTCTTGAATGGTCGGCTACAGATTTTTGGACGGCCTTCCGATCTCCTTCCTTGGAGGTTACTTATAGATGGACTCAAAAGGTTCACCACTTCCTACAGGAAACAGGCAGCCACACATAATCTGTTTATCTTCTCAGCCTTTCTCTTTTATCCTTTCTTCTCTCAAAAACAAAATTCGAGTTTTCTTTGTAGAGTTTTCAGCCACCTCATTGGAGGGAGCACAGCGCTGCTCTGTAGGAATGTGTCATGCCTTCAAGTCAGGCCCCTGCACATGACTTTAAGACAGGGTGCTGCCCATCTGTCTGCAGATGGACTCATCAACCGTCTGTCTTGTCAAAACCATTGTGTCACTGTGATTACCACCACTCCTGCTTTGCTGCCAAGGTTCTCACAGTCATGACAGCTGCAAGAGGGTATGCTTGCTTCCATTCCTTCTCTCTCTCTTTTCTTCCTACAGGCATGTGGCTTCCCCAGGCCCAGTGGAGTGAACCAGTATGCACTCAGGGAGGCCCACGATGAGATGAGATACCAGGTAAACAAACTTATGGTTACAGAAGGGGGAAGAGGTGGGGGATAAATCAGAGATCTGGACTCACATACACACACGACTACATATTAAACAGAAAACCAACACAGACCTACTGTATAGCACAGGGAACTAGACTCAATATTTTGTAGTAACTTATATGGGAAAAGAATCTGGAAAAGGAGATATATATATACATGTGTGCATGCATACTAAGTTGCTTCAGCTGTGTCCAACTCTGCAACCCCATGGACTGTGGCTCGTCTGTCTAAGGGATTCCCCAGGCAAGAATACTAGAGTGGGTTGCCATGCTCTCTTCGGGGTATCTTCCCAACCCAGGGATCCAACCCTCGTCTCTTATATCTCCTGTATTGGCAGGCAGGTTCTTTACCAATAGTGCTACTGGGAAGCCTATATTTATATTTACATGCATATATATGTATAATTGTGTCACTTTGCAGTACACCTGAAACTAACACAACATTTTAAATCAGCTATACTTCAATGAAAAGAAATGATGACTATTTAAAGAGAAATCTAGAGCTAATCAATGAATATAGTAAAGTTGCAGGATATAAAATCAACACGCAGAAATTCCTTGTATTCCTATACACTAACAATGAGAAAACAGAAAGAGAAATTAAGGAAACAATTCTATTCACCATCGCAATGAAAAGAATAAAATACTTAGGAATATATCTACCTAAAGAAACAAAAGACCTATATATAGAAAACTATAAAACACTGGTGAAAGAAATCAAAGAGGACATAAATAGATGGAATAATATACTGTGTTCATGGATTTGAAGAATCAATATAGTGAAAATGAGTATACTGCCCAAAGCAATCTATAGATTCAGTGCAATCCCTATCAATCTACCAATTTTTTGGAGAACTAGAACAAATTTCAAAAAACTAGAACAAATTTTTTAGAGAACTAGAACAAATAATTTCACAATTCGTATGGAAATACAAAAAACCTAAAATACCAAAACAATCTTGAGAAAGAAGAATGAAACTGGAGGAATCAACCTGCCTGACTTCAGGCTCTACTACAAAGCCACAGTCATCAAGACAGTATGGTACTGGCACAAAGACAGAAATATAGATCAATGGAACAAAAAAGAAAGCCCAGAGATAAATCCATGCACCTATGGACACCTTATCTTTGACAAAGGAGGCAAGCCTATACAATGGAGAAAAGACAATCTCTTTAACAAGTGGTGCTGGGAAAACTGGTCAACCACTTGGAAAAGAATGAAACTAGATCACTTTCTAACACCATACACAAAAATAAACTCAAAATGGATTAAAGATCTAAACGTAAAACCAGAAACTCTAAAACTCCTAGAGGAAAACATAGGTAAAACACTCTCCGACATAAACCACAGCAGGATCCTCTATGACCCACCTCCCAGAATATTGGAAATAAAACCAAAAATAAACAAATGGGACCTAATTAAAAGCTTCTGCACAACAAAGGAAACTATAAGCAAGGTGAAAAGACAGCCTTCAGAATGGGAGAAAACAATAGCAAACAAAGCAACGGACAAAGAATTAATCTCAAAAATATACAAGCAACTCCTGCAGCTCAATTCCAGAAAAATAAATGATCCAATCAAAAAGTGGGCCAAAGAATTAAACAGACATTTCTCCAAAGAAGACATACAGATGGCTAACAAACATATGAAAAGATGTTCAACATCACTCATTATCAGAGAAACGCAAATCAAAACCACAATGAGGTACTGTTTCACGTCAGTCAGAATGGCTGCTATCCAAAAGTCTACAAGCAATAAATGCTGGAGAGTGTGTGGAGAAAAGGGAACCCTCTTACACTGTTGGTAGGAATGCAAACTAGTACAGCCACTATGGAGAACAGTGTGGAGATTCCTTAAAAAATTGCAAATAGAACTGCCTTATGACCCAGCAATCCCACTGCTGGGCATACACACTGAGGAAACCAGAACTGAAAGAGACACGTGTACCCCATGTTCACTGCAGCACTGTTTATAATAGCCAGGATATGGAAGCAACTTAGATGTCCATCGGCAGATGAATGGATAAGAAAGCTGTGGTACATATATACAATGGAATATTGCTCAGCCATTAAAAAGAATACATTTGAATCAGTTCTAACGAGGTGGATGAAACTGGAGTCTATTATACAGAGTGAAGTAAGCCAGAAGGAAAAACACCAATACAGTATACTAATGCATATACATGGAATTTAGAAAGATGATAACAATAACCCTGTATGTGAGACAGCAAAAGAGACACAGATGTATAGAACAGTCTTTGGACTCTGTGGGAGAGGGTGAGGGCAGGATGATATGGGAGAATGGCATTGAAACATGTAAGTTATCACATGTGAAATGAATCGCCAGTCCAGGTCTGATGCATGATATAGGGTGCTTGGGGCTGGTGCACTGGGATGACCCAGAGGGAGGGAGGTGGGGAGGGGGGTTCAGGATGGGGAACACATGGACACCCATGGCAGATTCATGAAAATGTATGGCAAAACCAATACAATGTTATAAAGTAAATAAATAAGTAAAATTAAAAAAAATAAAATAAAAAGAAATCTAAAGAAAGAGTGCCTTGTAAGTAAACCACTGAGCACTTTCCTTGGCGAGTATTGCTAATCTGTTGTCTTATATCTCTCTCTGATGGAAAGGACCCACTGACAACTCACAGATGAATAATTTCCTTCTAAATCACATCCCTACTTCTGAGGTTGCTGCCACAGGTACAGCCAGTTGGACCAGCAAATAGGTTTATTCCAGGCACTGATGACTGAGTGCAGGGAAGGGGTAGCGCAAGATGTGTTTCCTCCTGCTGTTTCTACAGAAATAGTTCTTTCAGTGAGCATCACATATGATCCATCATTATTCAGCAATTTCATATCCCAGGGACAACATGGGTTAAAAGCAGACTCACTTTCAAAGACTAAATTTAGTTTATCCATGAATATTTTACTTCTACAAACTTAGTTTGTTTAAGCTATGAGTCTACAAGCACACCTCAGAGATACAATGGGTTCAGTTCCAGACCATGGCAATAAAGGGTGGCACATGGATTTTTTTGGTTCCCCAGTGCACATAAAAGTTATGTTTACACTATACTATAGTCTAGATACACTATAAACTGGTGTCTCAGTGGTAAAGAATCCTCCTGAGAGAGTGGTAAAAAAATCCTGCAAGAGACAGGAGTTCGATCGCTGGGTCAGAAAGATTCCTTGGAGAAGGAAATGGCAACCCACTCCAGTATCTTGCCTGGAGAATCCCATGGATGGAGGAGTGCGGCGGGCTACAGTCCTTGGAGTCGCAAAAGAGTCAGACATGACTGAGCACACACACAGCACAGCATGTGAGGAAAATGCCACTTAATATCTCTTCCTATTTAACAGGCAGCCTTCTTTTACCACCATATAGGTAACTGAAATTTCTATGGATGTCTATACTACATTCCAAGGAAGTTGTTTTTTATTAGCTTGAAAAAACAGTCTTAGGACGCAGTATGATCTATCTCCAAAACCTTTTATTCCCAAATGTTTGTGAGCACTAAGTGTTCTTAGTTTACGAAGCAAAAGGTCAAGTAGCAAATTAGCATTAAAACAAAATGCTGAATGCCTATCAAAACGGGGTGATTTCATTTCTTATGCAAATACACAGAAAAAAACGAAGTCCACCTGAGGAAACAGCTGTCAGAACATCTTGTCAGCAGGTCCATTAAAGTTCTTTTAAAGCACACACAGGTATCTATACACGGTTTAAAACAAGATCAACAGCTTTTACTCACGAACATAATGATACCTGGAAAAGAGACGTACTTTCTGGAATTTTACCATCAACTCACTCTTGCTTAATCGTGAGTCACTTTTTGGACAGCTCAGCAGTAAAGAATTTCCCTGTAATGCAGGAGACTCAGGAGACTCAGTTTTGATCCCTGGGTCAGGAAGATCCCCTGGAAGAGGAAATGGCAACCCACTCCAGTATTCTTGCCTGGAGAATCCCATGGACAGAGGAGCCCGGAAGGCTATAGTTCACGGAGTCACAAAAAGTCGGACACAATCAGACCAGACTTTTTGAGCATCCGTAACGTCAACTCTCTTTCATCCTTCCTTTGCTCAGGGTCATACAGTCACTTCCATCTGAAAACTAAACCTTTGTCTGTTCTCCATAATGGAACGTTATTTTGGTGTGATTTATTTATTCCTTAGATTGTCCTGAAGACATCAGGATAGTACACTTCATGTGGTTTTGTTGTTGTTTTAATTCTTTCCTTCCTAGATTTGAAAGAAAGGTTTTACCTTTCTACAAATTCCCACCATCATCTCTTTTGTCAAGGAATGAACATGAATATCACCTTGGATTCATCGAGAGCATCTAACCTCCTCATCAGCTGCTAAGTACCTGGCAATACTGTTATGTTTACTTAAAAAAAAATAGCCTTTAAGATGTACTGTTTCATTTTGTCAGCTGGGTTGGGGAGTGCGGAGGCAGAAGGGAAACCAAACTTAGGCTTCTGAAGTTTATGTAGAAGGAAAGCAAAAGCAGAATTCGTCCACTCTCCTCTGATTTGTGTTAGTTTGCTCACATGTCTGTGCGCCCCTGTGTTCGCAGCAGCACTGTTGACGATAGCCCAGCCATGGGAACAACCTAAATGTTCCTGATGGATGGATGGATAAAGATGTAGCGCATAGACACAGTGCAATACTGCTCAGTCATTAGAAAGAGCAACATAATGCCACTTGCAGCAATGTGGCTGCAGCCAGGGATTACCATATGAAGTGCAGCAAGTCAGGGAAAGGCAAATGCCATATGATACCACGTACACGAGAAATCTAAAATATGACACAATCTATCTATGAAGCAGAAACAGAAGCACCGACATGGAGAGTGGCCTGGAGGTTGCCAAGAGGAGGGTTTGTGGGGTGGATAAAATGGGAGGTTGGGGTTAGCAGATATAAACTTGTGTATATAGAATGGGCAAATAACAAAGTTGGGCTTCCCTGGTGGATTAGACGGTAAAGCGTCTGCCTGCAATGCAGGAGACCTGGGTTCGATTCCTGGCTTGGGAAGATCCCCTGGAGAAGGAAATGGCAATCCACTCCAGCACTCTTGCCTGGAAAATCCCATAGATGGAGGAGCCTGATAGGCCACAGTCCATGGGGTTGCAAAGAGTCGGACACGACTGTGCGACTTCACTTCACTTCACTTCACTGTAAAACACAGAGAACTGTATTCGATATCCTATGATAAACCATAATGGAAACAAATATATTAAAAAAGAATGTGCATATGTAAATATCTGAATCAATTTGCTGTACATCAGTAATCAAAACAACACTGAAATCAACTATCCTTCAATTTAAGAAAAGAAGAAACAGAGGGGAAAAAAGATATTTATCCATACATATCAAATTTGAAACACATTCCCATAGGATTTGTTTATCTAATTCATTATGTGACCCTCAGAAAACCAGTATAATTCTTGAGCTTTCTCTGGAAAATGTATGGGTGACATGTAAAGACCATGTCAATCAACATATGAATTTTTTATACGCACAAACTTCCACCTTTTCCCCTTTTTCTTCCATTTAGACGAGGATCTTTATGGTTACATAAATCTATTTTATAGGCGTGTTTGTTCCAACACTTAACTACCTCTGAAGAACTCATCGCTTTTGGATTTACTTTTTTAGACTTTCTTTCCAGACAAATGCCATTATTTACTGAGTGACTGGGACAGCAAATCATGAAAGGTGCTCGATACTGTTACCTTTAGTCCTTTACGAATCAGTGCCCCATAAGCCACTGTCAATATTTGCATAAACGCTTCCCAAGGTTTTACAGTGACCCAGAAGGTGACAGCTACAAAGGCTTCAGCTCTTGTCAAAAGACCACCTTGAATAGAATAAAATGATTGTTTATCAGTTCAGAAAGGACAGTGGATTATTGCAAAGACGCAGGCACAGAAAAAAGTCAAAGGAGTATCAAATTGCAATTTTCTAAACCATTTCTTGGAACTAGGGCTAGGGAGAATTATTTAAAGGGAGAAAAAGTGTAGAGCAAATGATTTGCAACAGGAAAGATCATTGTTATGAGGCTTGTCAATGGAAAAGTTTATGTTGATTTCCACGTTTGTTCTTGGTAACATGTAAAACACACGTTCATAAGTTTGTAAGTTATTGTTCAGGTTTGGTATTGAGAGCCTCATCCTAACTATACACTGATATACCTAGAATCTAACATTAAGAGTTTGAGAAAGTGCATCAGCTTTGTCATCATCAAGGATACAAATAATTCACAAGATGAAAAGCTCAGCTTAAGAAAACAGTTGCCAAAAATGGTGTTGGCAATCATAGAATGCATTGTATGTCTTAGGTGATAAAACTTTTCTGTGACAACTGAATGAACGGATACCTAAATGATGTTAGAAGTATCAAAGCTATTTTTTAATTTTAATATTTTCATTTTCTCTGACAACAGACATTCTTTCAGATACAGTTTTTTAGAAAATTATCATCAGTAAAGTAACTCTTTTCCGCTGCTTGGATTCACGTGCACCTAGACCCATGAGTATGTCTGTTTGAAGCCATCTATTTAAACGATCATATGTTTCTGGTGTAGAGGAGTCTGATACAGAACTTTTTATGTTTCTAAGTGGATCTAAAGTTTGCTCATTTAACGTAGAGTGGTTCTATAAGTCAGTGCAAACAATCGATACTCACTTTGAAGTCACCTAAATCTAGAAATCGTTTTTGTGCCATGAACACTGATTCTGAATTGTTTCTCTTGCTAACATCACAGTTTTGTGCAAGGGACTAAAAACAGCTTTTACTGGATAAATGGATCTGTTTCTAAAGGTTATCATAACAAAACAGGGTGGGCTACGTGCATCCTCCCATGCAGACTCCTTGTGAAAGTTACTGGTGTAATCCTGTCCACAAAACAAGGCTTTGCATTTGGAACCAGGGCAGCCCCGTTCCACCATCTGCACCTTCCTTGTCACCCCCAATTCATCTTTCTTCTGCTTTCTTCCACACCCCGGGGTCTCCCTGAAGTGTACCCCACCCACGGGGCCCCTCTGATGCTGGCTCCTTCTCCACCAGGCTCCGCTCTGCCTGACTCCCCGCTGGGCGGGGGCCCCAGAGGGTCTAAAGCCAAGGCTGGACCGGAGGTAAAGCCCCAGGAGGGGAGCCCCCAGGAGAGAAGGGTCAGGTGTCATGGACATTGTGAGGGTCAGACCTCGGGGGAGAGGGTGGGGCAGGACGTCAGAGTAAAGGAGGAAGGCACAGCTCAGAGCAGGATGAGGGCTGCTTGGAGGGTCCCAGAAAGGCAGTCCAGCGCCCGGAGCCAGCCTGGAGGAGGGCACAGCTGGGCCTGAGGCTGAGGGGGCGGGCAGATGCTGGCTGCTTGGGAAAATTGGGAGTTCGTGGAATTTTTTTTTTTAACCCATCTAAAAAGCTAATTAGAAAGTCAATAGTTATCAATCAGGGTGTGTAAATAGACTGCAAAACAGCCTTGCTCTCTGCTTCCTGAGTGCTGCGTAACTGACTTCTGCTCCAACTTGACATTCCTTCCCTTCCTTTTAAAATGTAGCATATATCTATTTAAAACAATATTAGTCTTGGCATTGTTTAGCTCTTGTGTACACTCCTGTCAAATCTGTGAGAGTGCGAGAGAGTCTTTGGCTCCGGCTGCAGCTGATTTATGTGACAAAAATCTGTATCTGCCAATGTTTGCCAAAGGAGCGCTACAAGCTGGAATCATTTCATGCGATTTATAAACACATTTAAATGAAAAGAAAATGTTTTACTTGTATTCGGCATCGTGAATGTATTTGTGTCTGAATTTAGAAGACAGGAAGTAACCTACTCTTGGGAATAGCACTCAGAAAGTATGCATGGGACTCTTTCTTCTTTCCAGGGTTATCAAAGGAAGAACTTTTTTTTCTTTTTTTGGTATCAAAGTTCTGATCTTGTATTGCATGCCAAAATTATAATAAACATCTATTAAAATGTAGGTTTTCAAAATGCATAGTAGTTTATAATTTATATGAATGTAACAAAAATATGTAATAATTTTTATTTATGTATTGTATACATTTTACATGTAATAATATAACAAATAAGTTTCAAGTAAATACACAGCTATCATATCCATGAGCCCTGTGGAATTTTGAAAAATCTTCAAAGGCTCAACTCTTCCCATCAACTTAAATTTCTTCTGCCTTTGCTGTATCAGCAATTCTGAGTTTCACTTGCTGCCTGGTGTCCCTTGAAGCCCACAAAAAGTCAGATCCTCTATCAGGCATTTCAAAATCTAACCCAAATTTTGGTGTACATAGCCAGTATGGTTTAAATATGAGAAAATCTGTTTTCAAACATTCACTATTCAAAACAGTTGGGTTCTTAATAGGCTATCCATATTTGTATGCTTTGCTCAAATGTCATTGAAATTTAATGTGACTCATGCAAATAAAAGGATATCTTTTTTTTCCCTGTGATTTCCCTAGCATTTTGATTATCAGCATTAATATGAGACTATTTTGTACCATTAATCCTGTGTATGGCTGGAACTGTATTCTGGAAATGTATTTGTTGGCAACTGTTTCATTATCTTATGTATATATTCTTCATATTTAAATTTATGTGTTCTGGGTCCCTTCCCAGAACTAGTTAGATTGCTTAGAGGGGACAAAGGAAGGAAAATTTTGTAATGTAATTCTGAGATCCAGGAAGCTAACGATGTGTTCCATCCTTAGACGTGCTAAAACACAGTGTCCAAACCTTCCAAGATGCTTCCAGTGAATCCATAGTGTAGAATGAAAGTAACTGAAGAGGCTTTTTTTTTTTTATGCATCATACAGGTTTGAGTTTATTCAAAATACAGTGTCAAACTAGCAAGTTCAATATTCTTGTATCTTTCTCACTTTACCCAGGTGTTGGTCACACAATGACAATATTCACATTTAACATAATCACCATTCAGGCTTTGGGTATATTAGCAAACAATAGTTTATGGCTTGATTGCAACACAGCTGACTTGTCTGTTTTGAAGGAAGTGATTGTTCTAGTTTCTAGGTGATACTCAGAAAGGTTAGGTGATTTCTGAGATGTACCGTTACCAAGGGAAAGACCAACCCCCCAGAGTGGTATTTCGCAACCTGGCAGCTCAGAGGGACCATATCAGATGCTTTTAGAATAAACACTGATGTCTGGGCCCCACCTCAGGCCAGTTCCATCCGCATCTTCAAGGGTAGGGCTCAAGCACCTTCAGTGTTTCAAAGTTTTCTTCATGAGTAAACGTGCTTCCAGGGTTGAGAAGGCTGCTCTGGCAGATGGAAATTCTCAGGGTAATTCACCACTTTCACGAGAGTTACTATTTTTGTTGCTGTTCAATCACTAATTTGTACTGCAGCACGCCAGGCTTCCCTGTCCTTCACTGTCTCCCAGAGTTTGCTCAAATTCATGTCCACTTAGTCAGTGATACCATCCAACCATCTCATCCTCTGTCACCCCCTTGTCCTCCTGCCCTCAATCTTTCCCAGCATCAGGGTGTTTTCCAATGAGTCGGCGGCTCTTAGTATCAGGTGGCCAGAGTATTGGAGCTTCAACTTCAGCATCAGTCCTTCCAGTGAGTAGCCAGGGTTGATTTCCGGCTCATTTAATCCAGGGGGATTAAACGAAGTAATGCACGTAAAGCGCTCACAGGCCTCTGGTACTCAGTTCAGACTCTAGAAGGAAAACTATCCTCGCCATTACCATCACAATCAGGAAAGACATTCTTAGACCATTCGACTCCAATTACTATTCAGTCATAAAACAGACAGATGGACCTCAGGAAAATTTCAGATTCTAGTGTCTTTTGTCAATTTAAAAGAAAGGCGTGTAGAAAGATGAAGATACAAGAGAAAGGGAATCACTGGGACCTTAAGTAAGCTCCTTAGAGGCACGCTACATCTCATCATGGTCAGATGGTAACTTATGCCCACAGAGACCTGACAAATTGGCTAGATTCTAAAAATGGGATCTGAAGGACAGCAAATGGCTAATAACGACATTAATTTACCTCACAAAGGGAAACAAGATGCATTTAGGCTTCTTTACATATTTCAGTTTGTAGAAAATCAGTTTACTAAATGAATATACTTTCTATATACTTATTGTATGACATCTGATTTAGTTGACTCTTTCCCAGTCAATTAATGCAGCAAATTAGGCAGTTTTTAGTGGCAGATTTGCCCTAATAATGCAGATTCTTCTTACTTACTAAAATTATGAAATCTAGAAAGTTAAGTAAATGTGTGGTTCTATTTTTAGCAAGTGATCTATATTAGATGCTTTTTAGACTTTGTTAAATGAGTTGGATGATTATTCTGTAATAACAAAAATCTCATTATACCTTCCTAGAAATTAGCACTGAAAATAAGTAGTCTCTTTTATATGGTGAGTAAACTGTAAGGCTAATCATATATCCTTATTTATCAAAATCATATGCTTGGGAAGACAATTAGAGTGATATTATTCTGACTTAGCAAGACTTTGGCTTCAGACAGGATGTCTGCTTGATCAAAGAGCAAATTGTCAAATGGATTAAAACTTGATGTCCTAATTTCTCTAGTAGTGCACCATTATAAGATCTTGCATTAGATACAGAGATTTAAGCAGTGGAGAAAACCTCTGCATGGCCCAGATGCCATCTTCATTGCATTCAATAGGACTTCTGCTGTCTTTAATTTGATGTGAAAATGTCCACCTTTAGTTATTTTGAGGGGTTACAGCTCCAGGTCCCCAACATGGGAAACAATGACATTTGCAAAAACATATTTAGTAACAGAAAAGCAGAGACATCATTGTTCTGACAAAGGTTTGTATAGTCAAAGCTATGGTTTTTCCATTAGTCATGTATGAATGTGAGAGCTGGACTGTAAAGAAGGCTGAGCACTGAAGAATTGATGCTTTTGAACTGTGGTGTTGGAAAAGACTCTTGAGATTCCCTTGGACTGCAAGGAGATCCAACCAGTCAATCCTAAAAGAAATAAATCCTGAATATTCATTGGAAGGATGGAGGCTGAAGCTGAAGCTCCAATACTTGGGCCACCTGATGTGAAGAACTGACTCATTGAAAAAGACCCTGATGGTGGGAAAGATCTAAGGCAAATGGAGAAGGGGTGGCAGAGAATGAGATGGCTAGATAGTATCACCCACTCAATGGACATGAATCTGAGCAAACTCTGGGGGACAGAGGAGCACAGAGGAGCCTGGTGTGCTGCAGTCAATGAGATCGCAAAGACTTGGACATGATCAAGTGACTGAACAACAGCACCTGGTAGGCAAGAACATAACATATTAATATTAAAATCAAAGCAAGCAAAACTGCCATCTACTATAACCAATATTTCATTACAGAAAGGTCATTTTAACTACAATAGAAAGACACAAAGTCCACAATTCATCCTTTAAAGTGATTAAATTTAACCTTATAAAAACATTGCAGTTGCTGCTATTTCTCATTTCCTGTTGGTACGGTGAAAGCTTTGCCATAGTCACAAGATTTGGAAACTGCTCTCTAAGACTATAATATGGGAATGTCACCCCTCAAAGCCCATTATTAAGCGGCATATTTGCTTCCTAGTTGGGGACGAGCACTGCCTAGGGATTCCTTCAGAATTGTTGTTGCCGTCTATTCACCAAGTCATGTCCGACTCTTTTGCGACCCCATGGACACAAGCACTAATTCCTTCATGAATTGACCTTATTGCCATGTAAGGAAACCCAGAGCACTGAACTCATGGGGGACTAATACTGAGTAGGATCATCAGAACTGAGAACGATGTAACTGGTGAATGTCAGTGACAATCCAGAAAGCTGATCGTGGAAGATGACAGATCTGGGCATGCCACGCAGCCTTCCAGGGCGTGAACAGCGCAGGGGGCAGCTAAGGGGTCTGGGGAGAGTGAGCTTCAGGTGAGGAGAAGCTCAGAGCAATTTCTTCTCTCTGTCCATGGGGCTTGGGCTTCCTTCCTGTGACTTTGGGAGAGCCATCTTTCCTCATGGTTGATTCATTCTTGAAAGAAGATGTCAAGAAACCAGTGAGCTTGGATGTAAGACTTTAGGCATGATGGAGTGAGGGGCCCCCAGACCCACTCCACAGCAAAATAACTATTTAACTAGTAAAAACCATTAGAGTCAAGTATTTAAAGTCCCTGGAAATTGCCCTAAGGGCATAAAGAAAGTGGAGAAACGTGTTCAAGAAAATCTCTCACATCTCAATAAGAACAGCAAGAGTGCGTGGCATCTGAGACACAACCAGCAGTCTGTTCTCTCCCTGCCACATCAGTGTTACAGAAGCTCCGCTTGGGCGCCCTGCTCCAGGCGGGCACAGCCAGGAAGACGGGGTTTACTTCTGCCCCCAGTGATGATTCCACCATGGGAAGGACAAGCCGCTAGGACTTCTCACCTCCCCTGAGCCCATGTCGCAGAAGCTCTTTGCAGACAAGGGTGGCCAAGACGATGGGGCTTCCCTGAGCGGTGAGGAGTCTGCCTGCCAACGCAGGATGACGGAGAGATGCAGGTTTGATCCCTGGTTTGGGGAGATCTCCTGGGGCTGGAAACAGCAAGCTGCTTCTTGCCTGGGAAATCCCATGGACAGAGGAACCTGGCAAGTTACACTCCAGGGGGTTGCCAAGAGTGAGACATGATTGAACGACTAAGCACACGAACCAGCCAAGAAGACCAGATTTCCCTTTTTATAATGGAAAAGAATCTGCAAAATATATTTATATATATATAAAACTTAGCTATACATTTGAAACTAACACAACATTGTAAATGAACTCTCCTTCAATTAAAAAAAGGAAAAAGAATATCCATAATAGTCTTCCTTGAAATAGCCCCAACATGGAAGCAACCAAAATACCTGCCAAGAAGAGAATGGATAAACAAACCATAGTATTTTCTTACAGTGGAATGCCATCACTAATAAAAAGGAGCAGAAACTCTGTCTGCTTCAAGGAACACTTGCCCTGCTCTTGTTGGGCAGCAGTCCTGTGGGTCAGAGCCCTTCTGTGAACACCCATCATGGTGATGTCTCTTACTAGTGAGGCAGGACATCCTTGCTAAATGCCTAATGCATCTGTTCACTCAGCAAGTATTTATTGAGAGTTTATTATGTGCCAGTCTTGTCCTGAGACCAATGGATGGGCATTTTTTTAAGTTTGTAGGTTTCTATTAAATTGCTAAATAAACATACCCCAGGTCCTCATTCTAAAGAACTGTTCCAAAAAATCTTTGTGTATAAATGGTTATGCGTTTCTGAGGTATCTAGAAATTATTACTTTGTAATTTTATAATACACGGATGCCAGTAATAATTACTGACATCCATGTATTATAATAGATAGTGATACAAAGCAATAATTTAAAAACTTATACCTGTAATAATCTTTCTTTAAGAGAATAATTTTGAATGCTTAATTTATTTATCCACTATGCGCATCTCTTCCTGAAAGTATGTTTTTAAAAAAGAAAGAACAAAAAGGATTTATGATTTCCTTACTTAGATTAATTAAAAGCTTTGAATTTCTCACACAGTTTGTCTCACTGTATTTTTTCTTTACCTCTAAATGGTTGTAACTAAAATTAGGGTACTTCAGGCATTAGAAGTGCTACTTTCTTCTCCTTCTTTTGTCTTGGTCTGCTGAATAGTAATGATGACCTTGCAAAAGAAGCATTGATATAAAGCAAGAAACAAAGTATGTATTTGAAAAGTACATTTCACATAAAAATCATACTTTCCATACTATGTGTATTTTAAAGCATTTTTTAATCCCCTTGAGCCCTAAAGATCAAATTTAGAATTCAAGATGGAAAAGACTGAATAAATTGTTCACATCCTTTGGAAATCTATCTTCACTACCTGATTCTAGTTTGCGTTCTCTAACTGGGCATTTAAAACATGATTTTCTGAAAGAAAATTCCTAAAGCATAGACAGAATTTTACAAAAGAAAAAAAAGAAGGTGATACTATTTTGATTTTAGACTATCCTGTGATAATTCCACAACTAAAAAGCTAAACACCATCAGTCAACTAAGCTAAGATAGAGAAGTAATACCTGAAGTGCTCTCAGATGAAGGAGATTCAATTATTCAAGCAAATAGAAAATGTGTTGAAAATGTGTACCACATGACCTGGCAGGATATAGACCTGCCAGTAGAGGTGGTGTCCCGTCAGTGTATTATCTTGTGCCTAGAAAAGTATTTGGCCCATAGTAAAAGCTCAATAAATGTTGGATAAGATATTGAATAAGTTACAATTTTTCATAGAAATACCATCTCAGAACAGCTCTTAGAAGTACCAGGTCACCTCTTAACAATTGTTGTAACAACTTTTTCTAACTTGCTTTCTCTTCTATGTGATACATCTTCACAAAATTAACGTGGTAACCGGGCTTCCTCTTGCTCTTATTTTCCTTGAAGCTAAAAGTCTCTTTCTACTGTATTTGGGGCGACACTAGTGATAAATAATTCTGCTTGCACAACCCTGAATGATCTCTGAACTTAAAGCACTAAAATTTTCTTTAATTTTGTTAAAACTTTTTATTTTATATTGGAATATAGCCAATCAACAATGTCGTGATGGTTTCAGGTGGCCAGCAAAGGGATTCAACCATACGTATACATGTGTCCATTCTGCCCCAAACTCCCCTCCCATCCAGGCTGCCACATACACTGAGCAGATTCCCTCTGCTAAACAGTAGGTTCTTGTTGGTTACCCATTTTAAATATAGCAGTGTCTACATGTCGATCCCAAGATTTTAAATAATACAGTGGAGAAGAGAGCAGATCTTGGCAGAGGACTATCAGGTCATTAATTTTTAGGACCTGAAGAATTTCTTTCTATTAGGTCTAAGATGGATTTGGCTTTTCCCTCTTATTTCTGAGAACATACTGTTGCAGAAGATGGCCATTGAGGAGAAGATTGGTAGCTTCCCTCTAAAATCCATTCTCCTGGTCTCAGTGGCAATAAAACTGTAGCCTCATCACACATACTTGCTTAACTGGACTAAACTTCTCAACTCTCCTTGGAAGTTAGATGTAAGATATATCTACGTTCTCACTAACAGATCCTGAACACAAATGATGGATGCCGCTTCTGGATTTGGGAATTAAGACTTCAGAACTGTCTCCTTTCTTCCCCCTTCTTGCTGGCAGGAAACCAGATGGAGTGACTGAGCTCCAGCCATGCAGAAAATGACAGAGGTATTGGGGATGACAGAGCAGAAAATGGGAAGAAACCTGAGCCCCAGAAGGCTCTTGCAGGGCAGAGGTGCCCAGTTAACCTGAATTTCCCATCTCAGAACTGTTGTGTGTGAGGCAAATAAATACCCATACTCTGTAAGTCCTTACATATTGAGGTCAATTGGGGTCTATTTGTTCAGCCGGTGGTTTTCACCATACAGCTAATAGAGAAATCCTAATTTCTTGGGTGTTTTCTCTCGTGTGCTGCTATTAAGACAGGCCTGATTTATGCCATATTTGTAAAATCAATTATTTTGGTGTCATATAGAAAGGACACACCAAGATCTACCACAGCTTACTCATCAAATTTCAAAAATGAAAAAAAATCTCAAAGTTAAGTCGATGGCCAGTTCACTGCTACTAGGCTCTTGCAGTAGATGTGGAATTTAGGTGTCGACTCTAAACAAGGGTGTAAGTATGTATTGTGTTTGTTCTTCAATAAATGTGATTGATAACCCGATATGGCTTATATATTTTGTTTTTGTTTTTTCATTTTAATACATAGTTTTTTTTTTAAATGGAGGCTAATTACTTTACAATATTGTAGTGGTTTTGCCATACATCGACATGAATCTGCCACGGTGTACATGTGTTCCCCATCCTGAACCCCCGCTCCCGCCTCCTTCCCCATCTCATCCCTCTGGGTCATCCCAGTGCACCATCTCCGAGCACCCTGTATCCTGCATCGAACCTGGACTGGCGATAAGTTTCACATATGATAATTTACATGTTTCAATGTCATTCTCCCAAACCATCCCACCCTCGCCCTCTCCCACAGAGTCCAAAGACTGTTCTATACCTCTGTGTCTCTTTTGCAGTCTCCCATACAGGGTTATCATTACCATCTTTCTAAGTTCCATATATTTTGAATCCTTTCTTAAACATAGCTAACATGGTAGGCATGTCATTCTGGAGAAGAGTTTTAGCAAAATCATATGAAAAAAAAAGTTATGTTGGACTGAAGGCAATCAGTGAGCGTTGATTATTTCTTCCAAGAACTTTAACAATGAATTTTTTTGTAAGATAAGCACAGGTTTCTAAGACACTCTCATAACTCTACCAAAAGGATGGATATTCACTCCAAAAACTATAGAAGGGGCATCTACCTCCCTAACAGGAGGAATGCCTTGGTTGACAGGGTATCAGTGGATTTGGGATGGATGAGAAAGGAAGGCAGAATAAAGAGGGCATACAACTCTTCCTTCTGAAACTCAGCCACCCTGCCGGGCAGTGGCAGAAGCCACTCTCACTCTGGGGGAATGATGGCGAAGGGACTGGCAGGGGGTAGGGAATCGGGGCTCTGTCGTAGCATGTGGAATTCCAGCACTAACATGATGGTGCGGTCAAGAAGGGAGCATAATGCCTGGGGTGTGCTCAATGAGTCACTTGTACCATCATGGGACAAAGAGAAAGATGAGCTCAAAAAGTAAATATAGCAACTTCATGAGAAACAGAGAAGGAGCACAAAATGGTGAATTAATTATCAGTAGAAGGAAGGAAGGAGAGGAGGGAGGGAGAATTAATAATCATTATTCAATTACACAGAAGAATAAAATAATACAAGCAATATGGTTGAATTAAAATATTATTATTTATCACAGTCTACATGCAGTCTTAAATATGTGTTAGTATTTATCATACATTATGCCATAAAACTTTAATAAATTCCCCAGAAGTAGAAATTATATATTCAACATTATCTCAACACACACACGCATGCTAGAAATAAATAATAAAACTTTAGACAACCACAGTAAAAGCAATCTCTTAGACCTTGGGCAGAGCAAGACTAGTCTCCCACACAACTGAGCAAAGAAGAATTCAAACCACGATTATGGATCATGTAGGAATTAATGAGGAAGCGGCATGCCTGAATGTGAACAACACTGTGCTCATATGCTAAGTCAAATTATTAAACACTTTTCATTTTTAAAGTTATACAAATATAGATCAACTGAGAGGTCAGATTAAGAAGTTAGGTAAAGGAAAACAAAATAAACCTGACATGATAAAGAATGAATTATGGATTGAATATAAAATAATTTAGAATCAAATGGCTTAATTAATAAAAAATTAAAGAAGTCTTTTAAAATATTTTAAAAAATCAACTTCTTGCATATATAATCAAGACATAAAGAGGTTTACAAGTCACATAAAATTAGGATTAAGAAAACACAAAAGCAGATATAGGTGAGATCAATGAAACAAGCAAAAAATACATTTAATTTTGTGTTAATTAAGTATATCAGCTAAACATTAATTACCAAAAGAGACCAAAGCAGATGTGGAAGGCTTAAATCTTCCCTTAACTATAGAGAATTTCTCAAAGTTTTCAGATGGCAAATTATTTTCCAGTAAAGATATAACCCCCAATAACTGTATTAGCAGTTTCTTTCATACTTCCAATGAATAGATTCTAAACTTGATGCAGAAAATATTCCAGAATAGAGAAACATACAGGAAAGACAAAACATGGGGAAATAAGAGAAACAGAAAACAAAAACTGCTGGTGAATCTCGATTATCAAAGTAGACAAAACATTTTTGCAAAGCTCAGTAAATTACTTATAGAATTCAGTTCAGTCAGCTCAGTCGCTCAGTCATGTCCAACTATTTGCAACCCCATGGACTGCAGCACTCCAGGCCTCCCTGTCCATCACCAACTCTGGGAGAGTTTACTGAAACTCATGTCTATTGCATTGGTGATGCCATCCAACCATCTCATCCTCTGTCTTCCCCTTCTCCTCCTGCCCTCAATCTTTCCCAGCATTAAGGTCTTTTCAAATGAGTCAGCTCTTCGCATCAGGTGGCCAAAGTATTGGAGTTTCAGCTTCAGCATCAGTCCTTCCAATGAATATTCAGGACTGATTTCCTTTAAGATGGACTGGCCAAAAGCAGCAATTCTTCAGCGCTCAGGTTTCTTTATAGTCCAACTCTCACATCCATACACGACTACTGGAAAAACCATAGCTTCGACTAGATGGGCCTTTGTTGGCAAAGTAATGTCTCTGTCTTTTAATATGCTGCCTAGGTTGGTCATAACTTTTCTTCCAAGGAGCAAGAGTCTTTTAATTTCATGGCTGCAGTCACCATCTGCAGTGATTTTGGAGCCCAAAAAAAAAGTCTGTCACTGTTCCTACTTATTAGACTAATAGAGTATAAACAAATGAGATCTGTACTAGAAATTTGAGTGTTTTAAAATCAGAAAATTGATATAAAACATCAATAGACTAGAGTAGAAAAGCTATAGTTTATTATGATAAATAGCAAAAAGCTGCTAGATAAAAGTCTAACATCCAGGCATGGTAAACAACTTAGGACAGGCTGATGCTTCTTTAATACGAAAAAAGAGGTCATTTAAAACCAATAGGCAATAAAATATTTCAGGAGGTAAGATTATAAGAATTTCATTAAAATTAATAATAAAATAATACTGCCTGTTTTTATTACTGTTATGTTATATCAGGTGCTTGATTTTCTGACCAATGTGACAAAACATGAGAAAGGAAAATAGTATAAGAATTTAAAGGAATCCAGAATTACTAATTCCTGATAACAGTCTAAGAAGAAAACCAACAGAGTCAGCTGAAAATCAGCAAAAAATATTAAAATCAATAAATAATAGCAATAACCACAAAAATAATCAGAGAATAACAAGGAAATCAAACTATAAAGACTGAAAGTATCCATTCATGTATAAAGACATTTGGAATTGGGAAGCTCTTTTTAAGCAAAAAGAAAAGAATGAAATTATTAAGGAAATGTCCAATTGATTAGACTCTGCCAAAAGGCACAGGTAACAAAACTCAACATGAAGAGACAAAGTTGTATTATAGTTGTGACAGGTAAAGACATTGTAAATTAGTAGAAAATACAAATTCTTCCATTTTCAAAGTGGAAAAAATTTATCAACTGACAAATCAAACAGAAGAAACACTGATGTCCGCAAGCATGTAATTAGCAAAAATTTTAAAAAGATGCATTCAGTTTGACCTGGTAATTTCCCTTTTGTAATTTGTACCCAGAAGTTAATTAAGAAGGTACCAAAGATTCGGTCATCAGAAATGTATACTCAAAACTCTTAGCAGAACTGAAAATATGTAAGAGCAAATGTCCACTATTAGGGGACCAAATAAAATACATGATGTGTACCTTGCGAGCAAGAAGCGCAATGTATATTGTAAATAACTGTTTACTGAAATAGAAAAGGTTTCTAAGATTTAGGCAAGTAAAAGGCAGATTACAAAACACCGCACACAGTACTAGGGCATCTCTGTGTAACTTAAACACACATATGCACATATTTTTGTATCAGTATAAAATATCAAAAGTGATTATTGTAGGGCTTCAAATAATTTTTAAGTTTTTACTCATTTTGCTTTTCTCTGTTTTCTAGTGTTTCTACAATGAACAGTTTCATCATCAACAAACGGTATTCTTATAATAACAATAATTCATCAATTTCTGTTAATATTACACAATTAATTTTGGCATAATTCACCCTTCTATGTTTAAAAAATACAAGTATGTATATTAACATTAAAATAAAGATGTCATAACTAGTATAAAAGTGAAAAGCGAAAGTGAAGTTGCTCAGTAGTGTCAGATTCTTTGCCACCCCATGGACTGTAGCCCACCAGGCTCCTCCATCCATGGGATTTTCCAGGCAAGAATACTGGAGTGGGTTGCCATTTCCTTCTCCAGATCTTCCTGACCCAGAGATGGAATCCGGGTCTCCTGCACTGTAGGCAGATGCTTTACCATCTGAGCCACTAATAAACATGTTCCAAACAGGAGTGAAGAAAGAGCAGGGTAAAGCCACTGTGCCTGACTGCTAAGGAACAAAAATGAATAGAAAAAGTATGTGCCCAGCATATTGCAAGAGCTCAAAAAATTGCCTGCATCTTACTATAGGGAATAGTTGATCACCGTTTTTCTGGCAACCAAGTTTCAAATTTTTGAAACCTCAGGATGTATCTCTTCTAGTCTAAATAAATTTAACTGCATATTTTCTCAACTAATTTTCTTGTGTAAGTGAATCTCAATATTCCAATCTTTTCAAATTCATTTGATCATGTTATTTTGGATGAACTCCCATGCTTTTCATACAAGGATGCTTAAATCTTATGCAGATGACTTGATGTGAATGAGGGTTACCGCGTGCCTCTTACGTGACCTTTGCACATAGGACCACAAGAGTCAGCCCGCTGGCCCTTGACCTACAGTGTTGTGGGACTCTTCAGTTTAATGGTAAAAGCACATACTCTAGAATCACCTCCTTAGCTATGGATTTCAGCTCTGTCCTTCTCTTGCTGTGGCATCATGGTGCTCCTGTTTGCTTCATCTTGCCTTAAACTCAGTTTAAGCACCTGGAACCATACCCAGCTTATCCTCAGTCTTAACAATAATTCATCCAAGTTCATCTGTAGCCTTAAGCTACTTCCAAGTAGATGCTGTCATATATGTTTTACTATAATTTTCCACATTATATATATATTTTTTATTCTGAACCCAAGCTCATTATGAAATTTAAGTCTATCATCCAGGGCACGAAGTCCCCCTCAGAGAATGACATCATCACTACAAGTAATCAGCATTTTTTCATCGTAGCAAGTGTCAATAAATATTCAGTAGTACCAAATGGGTGTAATGTTTTTGTTATTGTTGGTGATCATTATCAGCAGACTGTATGTCAGTTAGGACACTTCAGCCACAAGAAGGAAAATCCTGATTTGGATTGGCTTAAACAAAGGATAGGCCTTCCCAGGTGGCGCTAGTGGTAAAGAAACCACCTGCCAATTCGGAGATTCAAGAGGTGCAGTTTCGATCCCTGGGTGGAGCAGATCCCCAGAATAAGAAATGGCAACCTGCTCCGGTATTCTTAGTTGGAAAATTCCACGGACAAAGGAGCTTGTATGACAAGAAGGGCCCCAATGCTGGTGACTTTAGCGTCTTGGTGAAGTTAAAAGGACCCAGTTCTTTTCATCTCCTGCCCACCCCACCCCCAGGCTGTCCACCAACCTGACCTTGTCACCCACAATGGTCAGAGCAGTTTAGGGCTACATCTGGACAAGGTAACACCCAGGAAAGAAAAGCAATTATTTCCTCTTTTACTAACTCAGAAGCAAGAAATCCCTCTTGATACCCCCATTAGAGAGAAGTTTCTCCAGCTAGATATGAATGGTGTGACTGTCTCTAAACCAAGACTATAATAATGTGAGTTCGTGATGGGCACAGATGAGTCAAGACTTACTCCAGTAGCTGGAACAGGAATGCATCCCCTGAGACTCACTGGAGAGCTTAAACATGTCCCCCGAGGCAGGATTGTGGATAGGACAGCCCACAGAACATGGGGTGATGGCCAAGCGTGCATGCTTGGCGGACCCATTCATGGCAGAGTGGCAATTTCCTCTTCTTTTTTAATGTTCAGGTAGCAAATACGCCAATGGGATGAGCCCAAGCCCAGCTCCTGGCCGTATCCCTATATTAAGTCAAAGAGAAACTGTATCATCAAGGAAAATAGAATTGCTGTCCAGTGTTTTCATTTTAAGTCCTAAATTATGCTCTGCTGTGAACTTGAAGAGGTAGCTGATAATGAATGCTGTTCGTCTTCAAATTACATACCACGAATCAGGGCCTCATCAAATAGAGCGAACAGACAGGGTGCCGTCTCTCAGTGAAAAGAAGCAAAAATCCAGCCACTTGTCCCAACACACTTCTGTCCCCACGCTGCTGGAGCATCTCTAGTCCTAGACACGTGGCGTGTAAATACTGTCTGCCCCCCACATACCGCACAACTCACACAGTGCAGAAATTCACGTTCTAATAGTTACTTGAGTGATTGGTTTGCAGATTTTTTTGACACAAATTGGTTTTTCTTTAAGGTAAGTTTACAAATTCACAGCAGTCAATCCTGTATTAAACCTGGCTGATCAATTTTAATGAAATGCCCTAAGTCATAATAATAATTTTAAAAAACAACCCTGTTTTATATTACAACAACAAAGAGGTATTTATTTGCCCCCAGGTCCTAGCCTCCACCTGCTCCTATATAAAGCAAATGTACTGCAATAATAGTGACACTTTTAATTATGCTGTTTTTCTGTAAAACCCTGGCTGGTATATCATGACTCTACGAGGTCATAACAAGCGTCCTCAGAGATGGGCCAACCTCAGAGCCCAGATCCTGTGGGTGCTGTGTGAAGAGCGTGAGGGTTACGATAGCCTGCAGGTTTGCAATTCTTTATTCTTTAATTATTGATAAAAATCTTTTTAGAATCCTCCTTTGATGTTTTAGGCTGGAGTGACACACCCCCCTCACCTCCCCGCCCCACTTTGGGGAGGGAGTTTGTGCATCCTCCTTTCTGCCCCCTTGCCTCCCCAGTCTGAGGTCCAAAATCACCGTTTCCTGGAGCTTCCTTTGTGAGGGTCTTCAGGCCTCCCAGTCATCATTTAAAGCACTTCCTTTAGTCCTCATTCCAGGCCGCTCCTCAGGGGAGTCAGAGCTGTGCTCTGCCCCACCAGCCACATGCACAGGAGCCCCTAAAACTCTCTCTCTGCCTCTGGCCCAGCCACACGGGAGCCCTTCCACGTCCCCACCTCGACACTCGAAGCCCAGACAGCACGCCCTCTGCGGTCCTGAGAGACGACATTCCAAGTGACAGTGAGGATGCATGCTTCCGTGTCCCGGGCGCTGTGACGGAGCGACTAGTAGGCACGTCGTGGCTGGTAGGCACGTCATGAAAGGGTTTCTACAGTGGAGAGCGACACGCTGACCTCTGCATTGGAAGGAAGCCCTGGCAGCCACGCAGAGGCTCTGCAGATGTTAGAGACCAGAGGCAGACACGAGAGAGGGGGCTGCAAGATGCTCCACTGGGAAACAGCAAAATAGACATCCAAGAGCGTTAGCCACCGAGTTAGGAGGAGCCGACTGAAAGGCACATGGCTTAGGGGATAGAATCACAGAACCTGGCACTTAATTGGGTTTGGGGATGTGGGATGGAGGGAAAAGAGAAAGCAATACAACCAATGTCCAGTCCTCTCCCTGGGGCCACGTTCACCAAACGAGGGGACAAGGAAGGTGTCCCGGATGGTGATGGGCACCAGTGGTATCTCAGTACATTACAGCTGCTGTAACAAAATACTGTGGCCGGGGCAGGCCAGGGGGGTTTCAACAACAGACTTTTTTCTCTTGTGGTTCTGGAAGCTGGGGGTCCAAGATCCAGGTACCAGCAGATTCAGGGTCCCGGTTCATAGGCAGTGCCTTCTCAATGGGTCTTCTACACAGTGGAAGGGACATCTCTTCCATTAACTCCCAACATGTCCATGTATGACTGTTGACCTCTAGCTCAAGCCACGAAGTTTATAGTTGTTATTTTGGATCTTTACCACAGTTTGTTGTTGTTGTTGTTCAGTTGCTAAGCCATGTTCATCTCTTTGCGACCCCATGGACTGCAGCACACCAGGCTTCCCTGTCCTTCACCATCTCCCGGAGTTTGCTCAAACTCATGTCCATCGAGTCTGTGAAGCCATCCAACTATCGCATCCTCTGTCACCCTCCTCTCTTCCTGCCTTCAATTTTTCCCAGCATCAGGGTCTTTTCCAATCAGTTAGCTCTTTGCATCAGGTGGTCATAGTATTCGAGCTTCAGCTTCAGCATCAGTCCTTCCAGTGAATAGTCAGCGTTAATTTCCTTTAGGATGGACTGGCTTGATTTCCTTGTCCAAGGGACTATCAAGACTCTTCTGCAGCACCACAGTTCAAAAGCATCAATGGTAATCCTTTAAAATGGCAGGCAGCATTTGAAAAGTTAATGGGAGTCATCTTCAACCTGAGGAAGCTTAATTGTGCTTTTCATCTAGAATACAGTCTTCATTACTTTCCAAACTGTTGAAATCAGGATGACTGCTTTACATGAGTTCCCTTGCTGTCCCTCATACCTCCAATTTATCTGAGACACACAGAGATTCTTAATAATTAAACTCTCCCAAACATACTAATTATTATTAAAGGGAAACTATTAAAACTTGGTAACAAGAACTAGAGTCCCCATCTTAACTGTATTTCTATAGAGTCGGTGACACCATGGGTTTGCTCCGAGGACGTTAGAAATCCACATGTGGGGGAGCAGTCAGGTGGTGGGTGCAGCGTCCTCTGGTTTGGGTTCAACTAGAGTCTCGGAAGATTTATTCCAGCAGTTATTGTCCCCTCTGGGCAGTGAGACCTGCTGCTCTGGATTTTAAAATAAGAGAGATTGATCTTTAGCTCATTTCCATAAATATGCTGTGCACAGAGGAAGCACTGGAATGCACAGTCTTTCCTGGTTGAAATGTGGCAGCTAAGCCCAGGGACTAGTTCTTGCCCATTGTGAAATTCCCCATGAATACTTAAGCCTCAACAAGGGCCAGTTTCTTCCAAACGGACTTTTGTCAACAGATTTGTACTGAAATAAGCCTCACGAGTTGACATGAGCTTAATTAAAAAGTGATAAATCTCCCTTGCCTAATCTATCAGCTATTTTAAAAAGAGAGAGAAACTTCAGGGTGTTGCTATTAAGTCACAGTAGTTGGCACTTATCAATACAATTTCTGTGATCTGTTTTCTTTCTCAAGAATATGGACCCTGTGTACTTTTTTCTTTTCCCTGGAAAATGCTAACTAGGTTTTCATATGTTGTTTTTCTTTGTTTGTAATGCTCAATTCTAGGGAAGATCTCGATGAATTAACGCTATATTTCCCTGACAGAAGTTGTATGTTCTCCTACCAACCATGAGTAGGGCAATATGACTGGACCTTAAGTTCCCCTGCATGCATGCAAAGTCGCTTCAGTCATGTCTGACTCTTTGTGACCCCATGGACTGTATCCTGCCAGGCTCCTCTGTCCCTGGGATTCTCCAGGCAAGAATATTGGAGTGGGTTGCCATGACCTCCTCCAGAGTGTCTTCCTGACCCAGGGATCGAACCCTTGTCTCCAGTCTCTACCTGCATTGGCAGGCGGGTTCTTTACCACTAGCGCCACCTGGGAAGCCTAAATTCTCAAGTGCTAGGCATATAACTGTGCCTGCCTCAATGAAAAACTGAAAATATTAGTGTCTTTTATGTCTATGAATGGATATCTGAGGCCATTTCAAGATTTCAGATTCTCAAGCCATCTGAAATAAATTCACATATTGGGAAAGAAGGGGCTTCCCAGGTGGTGCTAGTAGTAAAGAACCTGCCCGTTAATGCAGGAGACTCAAGAGATGGGGGTTCGATTCCTGGGTCGGGAAGATCTTCTGGAGGAAGAAATGGCAACCCACTCCAGTATTCTTGCCTAGAGAATCCTATGGACAGAGAGGAGCCTGGTGGGCTACAGTCCATAGGGTCGCAAAGTGTCGGACACGACTGAAGTGACTTGGCACACACACACATGAATGTGAGATCTGGCAGAGAACCCTGAGAAAGGGCTCCCCACCATCAAATAAGCATATGACATTAGATTCTATAAAGCGCTTTTTAATCCACTTCATATTTCAACTGAATTTTCCTTCTCTTTGATATAATAAAAAGTTTCTTTAAATCTGATTTTGATACAGGGAATTCTGGCATTGGTATGTGGAGAAGCAAATCACCTCCCACTTGAATAAGTACAAACACATATGAACAATGATTTCGGGGCTCTAAAGATTGACCAAATTTAAACAACAAGGTGAGAGGTATTTAATCATGAAAATCTACTAACATTGGGGTTGTAACATTAAGTGAAAGGGAAATTCCATCCCCTCACCCCAACCCAGCTCATGACCTTGTAGATTTACCAGGGCGGGAATGGCCCTGAACACCAGTAGTCTTGCTGCCATGGAAAATAGGGCAGACAACGTGGAATGGAGGCTGAAAACTCAAGATGCTTCATCAGTAAATGCAGCAAACTTATTAGGAAATGAACAAGGAAAACCCACAGCTTGTCTAGCCCAAGTTGCAGTCCCAGGTAGAACAAAGATTAGCCCACAGAAATGTATGGGGGTGATTTTTAGAAATGTAGAAGCCGTGGAGGAATAAAGATAAGCACTTGGCACAACTCTGGCTGACTATGAGCAGCACCCAGCGTGGCAGGAGAAACTGAAGAGGGCTGAGAAGAAGGGGAAGCTGGGGCTTCCTGGAGGAGTGGCTGAACTCTGGGTGTGCTTCCCGGCTCACACAGCTTAATTGGCCCAGGTGGACATCATACAGATGCAAGGCATCTGATCACAGCCTCTGCCTGAACAGTTGGCTGACCACTCAGCTATGTAGGCACAGGGGTAATTCCTCAAAAGTCGCAATATGGATCCTAGGAATGCAGCAAAAACCCGTACTAAGAAGGAAGGTCATAGTAGTAAGCACCTCGATTAAGAAGATCTCAAAGAAACAACTCAAGAAGATGAACCCAAAGAGAGCAGAAGTAAGGACATAACCCATCTCTTTATATGGAAGTCAGAGGGTTCAAGTTCTCACGACTGCTCATCAGGACCCATTTATCAGGAAATGAGTCTCAAGACAAGCTTCCAAACATAGTTCTTGATGTTCTTTTCAATTTACTTGCAGATACTGCTTCTCATCTGGAATAAAAAGGTATGCAGCTTGCCTTTTCCATGATACTTACACACAGAGCTAGAAATGGCAGAGCGAACTGTCACTTACCTTAAGGATTTATTGACCAATCGGTTCAGGTACAAAATACTGATTATGTATAATTGCTATGGATAAAACCCAATACAATGAACAATTTATATGACTGTCTCAATCAATTACTTCTTTTCACTCCTCCTAATTATGATGTAGATAAAGCAAGTTTGGCAGCTATTATTGATGCTTACTATTTCCAAAATTTTTCTTTTCCATGTTGAACATATCTAACATACTACTTTTACAATAAAGTTTTTAAATTATGACTCAAAATTATACATATACATATAAGGTTTATAATTTTGAGTCCATTTTACACATGAGGAAAGCAAGTCAGAAAATCACACTCATGACTTGACAATGACATAGGAAGTACTGAGAACTTTGAATTAGAATTAAAAGTTCTTGATTGACTCATTCTAAGTGCAACCTTCTAAACGTGACAAAAATTACTTACACACAGTCTTCTGTTATCACTGGGGGAACTGACTAGAAGAGAGGCTTAGGATATAGAATTGTACCTAAAAGCCAAAAGCATATAACCATGAGACTTGACTGCTTCACCCAGGGTTGTTTGTTTGTTTCTGTCTGGACTCATGAAAATGGTGAAATCCACTTACTTGCTCTCAACCAGCATTTTTTTTAATGGGATGGGATGGAAATAGGATAGGATAGAATTGCTTAGGATAGACTGTTGGGATATGGATAGAATCGAATAGAATAGGATGGACTTCATCCTATACCCTACATGTTTCCTCATGAACTTATATACATGGTGGGCAATATTGAACAGCATCTTTCTAACTATAAGCTGAAGGAAGATATTTGCCTTTTGTACCATCGGTCTCTGACTCTCCGCATATTTCAAGTCATCATGAAATCCTTTGTATCTTTTTAAGATTCAAATCTATTTCATGCAATCAACAATAAGAGAAGAAGAAAGTGTGGTCACTTTCCATGAGATGCTATGAAAAAGCAGAAATGAACTTCTTGGCCAACCCAATACTTAATTATATATATGGCAACCCACTCCAGTACTCTTGCCTGGAAAATCCCATGGACGGAGGAGCCTGGTAGGCTGCAGTCCACAGGGTAGCGAAGAATCAGACACGACTGAGCAACTTGACTTTCACTTTTTCCTTTCATGCATTGGAGAAGGAAATGGCAACCCACTCCAGTGTTCTTGCCTGGAGAATCCCAAGGACGGGGGAGCCTGGTGGGCTGCTGTCCATGGGTTCGCACAGAGTCGGACACAACTGAGGCGACTTAGCAGCAGCACTATATCATTATAAAATGATTCAATATGGCTGTTTAGAGATAATGTAACTAGATTGAAAACATACGAAACAGTGTAGTAGAAGGTGGTATAAGACCAAATTTTGGTCAAACATTTTGTCAGATATATTATTTGTATTTCTACCTCTTTATTCATACTTTGGGTGGTCAAATAGTGTGATGGATTTGCTTAATTTTATTTGCATGAATCATATTTGCCACACCCATATAACTCAAAATAGAAGCTCCAGAATCCAGAACTTATATTTAGGACAAATAAAACATTTTCACCTGGGGTTATCTAACCATTCCCTTCCAGTATCTGTGAATTGATGGTTAGTTTTCTGCAAGTCACAAAGGAAAAACCTTCCTCTTTCTTTTGTTCCATGCACTTTTCCCTGTGTGTGTACACACCCGTGTGTGTGTGGACACACGTGGCAGTGAGAGATTTTTAAAGGGAGAAAAAGAATGACAGCCGTGGCGAGAGAAGGGCCTCAACCGCTGTGGATAAATCAATCCATCAAAAAAAAGAAAACAATTCTGCCATGAAACTTAATCACTAAAGGTCATGTCGGAGAGTAAGGAACAGATTAAATTAGCATAGTATTAGATATGGAAAATGATTTCTGTCAAAATCATCTTTACCACAATTATAATATGTTAATTACATATTTCATTAAGGAAGTTGATTATAGTTCACGGATGAAATCATGCCTGGAAGACACCTGGAAGGGGCGGCGGAGCCTGACTCATCCTCCCGTTCCTCCCGGGCTTCCCCTCCGTCCTCCCCACTCCCCTCCTCCCTCTCACTCCGGCCCCCCAGCCCTCCTTTTCCCCTTTTCCCATCCTCCTCCTCATCTCTCCGCCCCTGTTTGATGCCATCAGCAGTGGCCAGACGTTTCCATCTTTAAGCTGATCTCACGTTGGGACGCCTGGTCTCAAGGCTACAGTGTGGTCCAAGTGAGCAGACAGTGGCCGCTCAAAGGTCGTTGTGGGGATCTTCGTGTTTCTCCGTTTTGGTTTTGCTTTTTTTAATTTAAATTGTATTGCATATTAGAGTATAGCTGATTTTCATTGTGATGTTCGCTTTAGTTGTACAGAACATGGTTCAGTTATACATGTACACATATCCATCCCTCTTCAGACTCTTTTCCCATAGGGTTACGGCAAAATATTAAGTAGAGCTCCCCGTGCTATACAGCAATGGTCCCCTACCTTTTTGACACCAGGGACCAGTACCTATGTCTTTGTTGATGACCTATTTTATATATAGTAGTGTGTATGTGTTAATTCCAAACTGCTTGTTTATCTCTCCTCCCACCTTTTAGTAGCCATCAGTTTGTTTTCAAGGGCTCCCAGGTGGCACTAGTGGTAAAGAACCTGTCTGCCAAGGCAGGAGATGCCAGAGACGTGAGTTCAATCCCTGGGTCAGGATGATCCCCTGGAGGAGGGTATGGGCGGCCCACTCCAGTATTCTTGCCTGGAGAATCACATGGACAGAGAAACCTGGGGGCTACAGTCCATGGGGTTGCAAAGAGTCGGACACGCCTGAGGGACGTATCACAGCACCCAACACTGTTTGTTTCTGAAGCCTGTGCGTCTGCTTCTGTCTCACGCTCACGCTCACGCTCACCTCATCCCTTTGTCTAGGATGCTCTGCCCTCCTTTCCTCTCCCAGATACTCTCCACGCCCAGCCAGGGACCCTTGCCGCAGCCCTGGCTTCTGCTCTGACCTGCCCGACCTGGGGGAGGGACTGCGTGATGGAGCCAGGCTGTCTCTGTCACGGCGGGCTGTGACAGCCTGCGGGGTTGATGTCGCCCTCTTCCAGAAGGCCCGCTCCGTCATCCGCCTGCGGGGCTGAGGCTGATGTTAACAGCACGTCGTAACCCTGCCCCGGGGAAGCGGCCGCGGTGCAGGCAGCAGCGAGGATGGACTCAAAGGTGGTCCAGGGATAGCTGAGATCTGAGAGCCAATTATTTTAGTCAATAATCTGTGAGCCTTTTCCTTGGGAGCATCTTTTTTTTTTTTTTTATGTTGGTCCAGCATTAATTCATGGGGAAATGTACAACTGTTTAGAATTCCAGACTTTTATTACGGGCTCCTGAGTTGGTCGTTCGTCTATCTTACGGGCCTGAGTCACAGGGATCCGGGACCCCATCAGTGCCCTCTGCAGTGATGTCCTTCACACTTAGATACTTGGAGCACAATTTAAGGAGGGGGCAGAATCAGGAAGACCTCACGTTACGCTTACGCGCTCATTTCTATGCAGAGTGGTAAGTCAGCCCAGGCTCAGCCCCACCAGCACAGGAGACGGGAAGCAGGCAGGTGACCCAAGAAGGGGTTTATCTGTGCCCCTGGGGAAGGTCCCTGGGGAGGCCCTTGGGGACGAGACTGCCGCACCTCTGTCCAGTATCTCTTGCTAATATTCCCCCGTGGGTGGGATGCCTCAGTGGGCTTGTGCCAGCAGATTTGGCCCCGCAGAATAATTGTCGTTGGAATTAAGCATAATTGTCAAGAAATACTTGGTCATCACAAGTAAAACTGTCTCATTCAACTGCCCCTTTGCTTCCCAACAGTAATTACCTCAGTAATTAATCTCTGTCATTTAACTGTGTTACATTTTGAAAAGGGAAAATGGAAGAAAGACCGGTTTCAAACTCATTTACATCACAGTTTAAAATCCCGGAGTACGGTGAATCAAATGTCAAATTTAGCCCTTTCACATTTTCTAAAATAGTCTCGTTCTAACACCCGGTCCAATGGAATCAAAGGTAGGACGCTGAAGTTACCTCTTCCTGAAAGGCCGGGCTTCAAAGGCAATACTGCTGAAAATTCTTCATGGAAACCCTCCTGGCTTGTTCCAAGGTGCTCAGAAACACAATTAATAAGCCCATTGAGAGAGCAGTAGGAAATCTCTCTGTCCAAAGACCATTTAGACTGCTGGTAATGTCAATTGCCCGTAATGCAGCTCCTGCATTTGTTAATGACATCATCATACAGTAAGTGAATAAATCTGCTCCAGCAATCTCCTTTAATTCCTTTTCACCTCATTTCATTGTTTCAAATTAACTTGTTTGACCTTGTTTATTGTACACCTCATTATACTTAATTTTCAAAGAAGTGCTTTTAATATACTGAAATTTTCCTAATTTCTTATTCATTTTTTAATATTAGTAAGAGCTCTTATATTACCTTTCTTTTTAGCCACCTTATTAATGAAATGTGTCCCATCACAGGTTACACAAAAATTTACACTTAAAAAAAAATCAGGTTTACCTCACTCATCAGTAAGGTGTGCCACTGGCTTGTTTAAATAGAAATTCTTCAGACTTAATAATCCATAATAAGCTTTAAACAAAAGCTTCCTCATTAAGAACTCTCCTGAAAATATAAGAATCTATTGCTCTCAGTGCAGGAAGGGAAATAGCAGATCTGTGATCGGACTGAGGACTCATTCAGGCGTTTTCTATTAGATAGTTGGATAATACTTACGTGAGTAGATGAGTGTGCATTTATTTGTCTAATAAGGTAGATGTTTGTCTTTTCCACTAATGTACAATTCAGATATACATTACGATTCTAGTATTCAATATTCAATTAACTTGTGTCTTCAATGAGTACAAACCATTATTATTTCAGTTGCTTTGTTAGACACACAGAAAAGAGCAGAATTTAAGTGTGTGCCATGGGAGGCAGTTTGAAATGCCTGAGTGTGGAAAGCCGAGATTGCAGGGAGCAGGGGCAAAGACAAGGACGGTGAGGTGGGGAGGGAAAGGGGAACAGCACTCCCAGAGAAACCTCTAACCGGCACACCGTGTCCTGTGGTCTGAGTAGAAAGACATTTCTGTCCCCAGACTTCCTCAAGGGCTGCGTGAGCCACCCCTGCGACCCATGGATGTGCAAGGACAGTGGGCAGGTGACTGCCTTGCTGACTGACCCTGGTTTATCTTGGATGAAGAAAATCTGCAGCGTTTTATGATATTGACTTCACCTACACCTCTGTTTGGATTTGCCTTTGCTTTTTTGGCTTGATGAAATAAAACTTTATTGAAACAGTGGAGACCCTCCCCCTGTAACTTCCTGCATGATCTTATGGCTCTGATAGTTTCAGGTTCCTTAGCAAGTCTTCATTGCTTTCTGGCAAAAAGCAAAGCTGGTGTTTACATAGGCCCAGAACCTTCTGATGAGAGAAGGCTTAGAGTTCACATATACAAATATACGGGAGATTAAGGAAAACAAAAAAGCCTCTTGCCAATTGACCCGCAACGTGAATACACATCGGGGCCCAGTGAATAAAAAGGCTATGAGGGTTTTGTTAAGGAGAACTGACTGATGCTGCAAAGCGGGTTCTCCCCCCATGCCTCCTCCACAGTGAGCTTGTTATCTTCGTGGGCTGGACACTGCACCAGCAGGTCTGTCTCTCCCCTTCTCCTCCCCAAATCAAAGATCAAAGGCTGCATTTGTAAAGCAAATAGTTGGAGAGTTACAGCCGGGTTTGATGAAAACCCACTCCAGGCCTCTTGGGAGATATTACCTTCCTCATTATTCCACTGATTGGCCTTATTTCATCCAAGGATTACTGCACATTCTCCTGACGGCTGATGAGCGGCTTCATGAATATACAAAATAATCCGGCGGCACTGGGCCAGCACTGATTATTATTGTGGAACTCGGAGGAGCTGCTTCAAATGAGCTGCTGGAGACGGTGGAACTCTTCCTCCCTGTTTTCCATCTGATTTTACCACAAGGATCCTTATTAGGCTATTTTTCACGTGTCTGTAAGAGAAAGAGAAAGAGAGAGAGATTGCATCTAGTTAAAAATGATCAGGGAATTCTGGGTACCAGATGTTTTTTGCTTAATATTGCAAAATGCCTTTTATTAGATTACGCTGAGCACTTACTAACTACAGTTAAACTGCTTTGCAGAGAAACCCGATGGGAACGGTGCCCTAAATAGCTTTCCTGGATTTGTTTTTTTTCCTTTCCTTTCTTTTTTTGTGCACACTCTCCAGTGTGTATGTGCTTATTCATGGTTCTGTCTCTCTCTCTCTGTGTAGCTGGATAAGTCACTTGGGAGACAGGGACTGCGGATATGAAATTATCAAGGACTATTACACACTGGCCTGGAATAATTTAGCATCACACTGAAATCCAGTCTCTTTGGCCAAAGTACTTGGCCAAGGTGTTAATGAAACAGTAATGGTAGAGAGCAGAGGTGTTTATTTTCGGATTCAGTCAGGCAGAAACTGCTTTGACATAAACTGCCACGGATGGCTCCAATCTCCTCTGATGGGTTCAGACTTGGATTGAAGCCACTCTGGGGACAGAACCTTCCTTTCGTTTCTGCGTATTGTGAAAAACCCACAGGAGACGTGGAGACCCTCTCCCCATCCCCAGGAAGCAGCTTCCTTGGGAGACAAGCTTTGAAAAGAAGCAGGGACCTTCCATTTCCCTCTTAAAAGCATATTTATCCCCTCTCTGCTGAATCAGAAAGTACCTCTCTGATTGGCTCTCTCTACTCTCTGAACCAATCAGAATCCCTTGATTTATAGCTGAGAAACGAGGTTCTGTGACTGTCATTTACAGCTGGACATACTTGTTTTTACTGATTGTGAACTGCTGAGCTTTCCTGGACAATAAATGTCTTTTCTGGCACCATGCAATATGTCACATGATGTAAATGGCCCACTTGAATTACTCTGGGAGGCTCCCTCACCACACTGGCCAGAGAGCCATCCAGTAGGTCTGTTTCTAGACCAGGAGGAATCTTCTCTGCCATCTTTGACACGACAGTGGTTTGCTCTGTTATGACCAGGAAGGGGCTTCCTGTTGTGGGGAGACGCCAGTCGTGAGCAAAGTGGGTAGAATTCAGCTCTGGGTGAGTCCGAGGTTGGCACAGACTTCTTCCTGAAGTTTGCCTATTCTATTCCCGGGGCTGTGTCTTTCCCAGTCCATTCAACTCCAGGGATAAAGGGGGGTGTATCGGGAAACGTTTCAAACACATAAAATGACATGCACACATGCAAGGTGTTAACACTGATTATACACCACCAGACTCATTGGAGAAGAGCTCCCCATTGTCATTTCATTTCAAGAACCAATTCCAGTGCGAGTTTTCAAGGGCATTTGTTAGAGTCTGATGTCTATAGGGGGTCCAGTAAAATTCTAGAGCCCCAGACACTTTCTGGTCCAGTCAGAAAATGCCCTTGCTCTTTTAAACAGGAACGTCCTTCGAGTTGGTGCAGGAAGAGCCTGTCAGGCAGACTCTTGATGATGGAAACTCAGCTTCATCTTCCCCCGCCGCTCCGCAGAGCCACCCGGCAGAGTCATTTAATGAATCTACATTTCATGACTGAAGTGATAAGGATGAAACCGTTTAAAATAACCAAAAGGTAGATACACCAAAAAAGCCTGATGAAACATTAAATGAATGTAGTGTAACACATTATCTCTGCTTCCGCACATCCAAAAAGCGCAATGAACTAAAACATTGCATTAGGCCAAGAATAAAGCTAAAAATTAAATTGGCTCAGAAAGATCTAGGGTAGTGGTTTATGCACTTTGAATGCAGTAAATTTGGTCATTTACTCTCCTTCTCCTTACCTGTAATGTGCACACTTAAAAGAACACAGGGCTCACGGGGAAAAGGTGAGAGAAAGAGGCACAGCTGCAGTCCTGCCCTTAACTATTTACCTGACACCAGAAGGCAGGGGTGAGTCGTATTAATGCTGGCTCTTTTTTTTTTTTTTTTTTAATGTAAAATTGCTTCCATTTTCCAACATTTAAGTGCAACGAGTGTCAACAAACATAAAATATGAGTGAGTTTGAAAAAGATGGGAAACAGACCCAATAAAGAAGACACGTATTCAAAAATATAATACTGCCCCTTCAAATCAATAAATAAAGACAAGCATTTCATACACTAATGCATTTATCTATGACCATTATAAATTAGTTGCTTGCCAGAAAATACACTTCTTAGCACAAGTGCCATTATTTAAAGTTGTCTATTTAATGCACACTTAGTATATTTCCTCATCCAAAGCTTCTCTGCATAATTAGAAAGCATCCATTCTTAAAAACTAAAGTAGATGCCAAACCTGCAATACATAAAGCATGACGCTTTACAAATTTACATCTTCAAAAGTTATGTGCGGTTTCAGATAAAAGAAATTGCAAAAAGATCACTCTATTATGATGGCCCTGGATTCGCCGCCTGTACTCCCACAGCGAGCTGGCAGAAACATGAGCTGCAGGGCAGTTTTTCTTATTCAACCTCAGTGGATGAATATCTCCCAGGGTGATCTGCTGAACAGGACAAGTGGAAGGTAGTCTTTTACTAACATGCTGATTCCATGACCGTCCCAGATTGCTGAGGTCAGCACTAAGGGCTCTCAAGTCGCATCAAGGTCTTGGTTGTCTTACCTGCTCCAACTGATGGCTCTAGATCAGCACTCTTCTTATTTGCAAGGACCCAAAAGAGCCCACTGGGGCTTCCCAGGTGGCACAGTGGTAAGGAATCTGCTTGCCAGTGCAGGAGATGTGGGTTCAATCCCTGTGTCCCGAAGACCCCCTGGAGCAGGAAATGGCAACCCACTCCAGTACTCTTGCCTGGGAAATCCCATGGACAGAGGAGCCTGGTGGGCTACAGTCCACTGGGTTTCAAATAGCCAGTCACGACTTAGCGACCGAGGACAAACACAAGATAGGCCTTCGGGGGAAAAGGTCAAGGACTGATCTTGAGTCTACACATCCCACTGGCTCCTTCCTTAAGCTCCCTGTTTCCCTTTACCAGCATCTTCTCCACCTTTCCTCTATCATCCTGTCTCCAAAGCTCACCATTGGCCTCTGACATTGTCAGTTTCTGAACTAACAAGCTGACTCCAGTAATGTCTGACTTTTCATCAGATTATGGCAATAGAGAAGACCATTATCTAGAGTGAACTGGAACATATTTTAACACTTACTTATCCAAACAGCTCAGACAGCAGGCATGGCACCTAAATAGAAGCCAGTGTGGTCCTAAAGTCATCAGAATTGGCGCAGCTCAAGATAATCTTTGAAGAAACACTCTTTTTGCCTCTCATGTATTAATAATTCAACTCAATGTCACGCCTCTCTTTATCTCAAGGGAATCTGTTACCTATCTGGAAATAGCAGATGGGAGAAGCCCTGAAAGATCAGGAGAGATTCTTAGTGTGCTATCTATTGAGTCCATCATTTGGGCCAGATAGATCTGAAGAGGACTCCTGGTGTGTCCTGACGGGAGTCCTGGCAGTAATACAATGACCTACGCAATGAGCAGCCATACCAAGCCTCATAAATATACACCTTATGCTGTGTTACACCATGACTTAAAGATTGAGAGATTTTACCAAAAAGATAATTTTTCTTTTCACCTCTTTTACAGATATGTTTACAATATGAGAATTGAGTAATTATCCGAGAACTTCCTGAGTTGTCTTTATCACTGAAGGCATGAGGGGATGGATAAAGACGAGGCAGGACACATGTACAGGAGAATATCACTCAGCCATAAAAGGGCAGAAATCATGGCATCTGCAGAAACATGGATGGACCTAGAGATTATCACATTAAGTGAAGTAAGTCTGACAGAAAAAGATAATTATTATGTGATATCATATATATGGAATCTAATTAAAAGTGATACAAATTAACTTACTTACAAATAGAAACAGACTCACAGATCTTGCAATCAAATTTATGATTACCAAAGGGGAAACATGGAGAGAATGACAAATTAGAAGCTTGGTATGGACGTGTACACACTGCTATATATAAAATAGATAGCTAATAAGGACCTAGTGTATAGCACAAGGAACTCTACTCAATGTTCGGTAATAACCTATATGGATAAAGAATCCAAAAAAGAATATGTATATGTATACGTGTGTGTACATATATATATATATATATATAGTCCATGGGGTTGGAAAGAGTTGGACATGACTTAGCGACTTATACATCTGACTCACTTTGCTGTATACCTGAAACTACTAATAACACAGCATTGTAAATCAAGTACACTCCAATATCCTTAAAAAACACTATACAAACAGAAAGTAGTGACACTGAAGCCAAGGAGAGATTCTTAGTGTGTCATCTATTGAGTCCATCATTTGAGCAAGACAGATCTGAAGAGGACTCCTGGTGTGTCCTGACGGGAGTCCTGGCAGTAATATGATGACCTACACAATGAGCAGCCATAACAAGCCTCATCTTCTTGGCTAAGACACAAGATTTGTTCACCTTCCAAGGGTCTGGTCCTTCCAGATTGAGAGAGTAGCATGATCTTTTTCTGAAGCAAAGCTAATTGTCATGATCTTGTTGCATTTGTTGTGGTTAGTTTAAGCCCAAGCATGTGATGTAATCCTGACCATTACAAGTCTGCTGCAGAAGCATGGCTGGGAAGATCTACTCTGCCCTCAATGATGTCACACACATAGGGGACTTCCACTCTTATGCCTTTGGATGTATCTGTTCCTTTGATCTACAAGAACTGTCCTGAGACCAAGTCCACAAACAGAGCATGTAAGAGCAGAAATACGGCAAGACTCTGGGTTCTCGACCCTGCACTGAGGTCACCCTATTCTTCAACTTCTTGTTCTTCCTGAGAGTAAATATCATCATTACTGAAGATACTTTTAGTTGCATCTTCTTTTATTTGTAGCCAAAAGCATCCTAAATGATATAAGCTAGGAGATACACTAGGAAAAATAGGGGGCTGAGATGTTCCTTGTTTATTTTAATTGATAAAATAAATAAAGTAAAATTCATTGATTTTATTAATAAATAATTAAAGAGAAAGATTTCAAGTTAGGCAGTACAAATTGACAGCGGCTCTTGAGTAACTGACAGGATGATGAGAGTCAGTGTAACATAGGGAAAGATCGTGAAATTTCCGTATGGTGCCCTTGAAACAGCTCCTTAGTCAGCAGGGTTGAAACTCCCTCCAAGTTGCCGCCGAGGGTCTACAGAAGAAAAACAAGAAGGATTCAGAATCTTGTCTGGAAGACAGTGATACACACAGACGTGTGTGTGCAAGTGTGTCATGTTGAAAACAAATTACATACTTCTAATTTGTAAGAGTATCAGTGCAAGTAATTTCCACATAATGAAAAAAAGCTCGTTGGAATAAAATGGCAGATTGGAACTAGAAAAATAACTCTTTATTTGTAATTGGTTCAGGCAAACTGTGTGAAGAAGGTACATTTCCAAAGCTCTTTGGGAAAACAAAAAAAAAAGACACCCTTTCCCCCATTCACCACCTATTCATCTGTTCTAGATTGTAAATTTCTAGAAGGTATGCAGGTGTTTTCGTTATTAGTTTTAGGTAGCATCCAACATAAACATTAGAAAAGAGGCCACTTTTCCTAAGTACCATCCTTCTATTCTGTTTAATGATGATGACTTGAACAAATTCCTGTAGATTTCTGGCTTTCGCACATTTACTTACCCTGTTCTGACAAGAACTGGCTGCTCTCAGACAAGGGAAACAATGAGTGGTAACTAAAAAAACTGCGTGTAAGACACTGGTTCTGCCTTACTGTGCGCCACGTGTGGTCTATTTATGGACATTAAATCTTAAAGCAAACATTATTTATTGAGAAAACCCCTGGGGTTCCCCAAGAGGCGTAGGCAGCAAGAATTCAGCAGGAGACGGAGAGGGAGGGTTTGCCTCTGGCTCTTCTGAGAGGTGTAGGTACAGAGTGAGAAGGGATTCATGAGTGAAGATAATCTACGGGCCTCCCAGTCCCGCCCTCCTCCTAGTGGGTGGGCAGCGTGGCAGAAATGTACTTCACCATCCTCTAGTTTTTATTTTTTAAAAAAAGAGAAAGAGAGAGAGAGAATCTGAACTTAAGATCCATAACTGCTGGAAGAGAAGCTCTTGCTTTTTCATTTATTTTTTAAATTAATTTTTGGGGCATATAGTTGCTTTACAATGTTCTGTTTGTTAGTTTCTGCTGTATAGCAAAGTGAATCAGCCATATGTGTAGGTATATAACCCTCTTCCTTGGCTTTCCTATCTATTTAGGTCACCACGGAGCACCAAGTGGAGTCCCCTGAGCTATACAGTAAGTTCTCATTAGTTATCTCTTGTATACATAATATCAATAGTGTACAGGAGTCAGTTTGACTGTGGCCAAGCACTGTATACATGGGAAGTGTCTTCACTGTCATGTTACTTCTATCTTTTGTAATTTTGCCTACCCATCCTTGGTGAAACTACTGCCTTCTTTCCCATAATTTTGTGTGAGATCCTGATTATGGTGCAGCTGAGATTTCCAGCTATCTTATAGCTTCTAAAATACAGCTAACTTAATAAACTAAAGAATGTGTGTGCGATAAGTCACTTCAGTCGTGTCCAACTCTCTGCAACACTATGGACCATAGCCTGCCAGGCTCCTCTGTCCGTGGGACTCTCCAGCCAGGAATACTAGAGCCGGTTGCCTTGCCTTCCTCCAGGGGATCTTCCCGACCCAAGGATCGAGCCTGCGTCTCTTACGTCTCCTGCACTGGCAGGCGGGTTCCTCACCACTAGTGCCGCTTGGGAAGCCCCCAAACTAATAGATAGTCTCTTTCTCTGTTCTCTTTATCAGAATGTGCCAAATTCAGGAGAAACTCTGGGAAGTTTTGTCTAGGATAGAAATGAAATACCTCATTTTTTAAAAAAATCAAGGACAGAATTGTAGTTATATCACATATTTCAATATTTTGAGCCAGTATGAAAGTCCTATTACTTCCGTATGCTCTGTGGTTTTTCCATTAACAAAACCCTACATGATCTCATAAGACTGTGTGGTGGAGGAAAACACACTGTCCTGGAAAAAGGAAACTCGCCTTCGGAGCCCCACCTCTGACCTTTGTCTCCTGTGTGAGCACTGTCAGGTCACATGGACAAGTCATTTAAGCTCTCGGTGTTCCGTGAGTTCACAGTCATAAATCTGCTCAGTATGAATGTTCCTTGTCTTTTATTTCCTTAAGAATAACTGGGTTTAGCAAAAAGGACTAACCTGGCAAGCGTTTGACCCCCTGGGTTACCCGTGAGAGGTGCAACGTCCAGCTGACTGTCCCCTTGGGAAGCTTTACACTTTTGCTTCTGGGCGCACGAGGTACACAGGACCCTGCGAAGTGTGAGGAACCCAGAGTCTAGCCACCCTCTCCCTGAGTTCCTAGCACCTTCCTGGAGGGACACTGATCCCAGATGGTGCCTGGAAGAGACAGCCTTTGGCCAGCGCCGACACCCCTCCTCTCAGGCCTGGGACGTGACTTTCTGCTCTTCTCTGGCTTCCTTCCAAGGCAGCATCTGACCGCCTTCTCCTCCTGCGTGAAGCCTCAGGAAAGGCAGGCTGAGGGGCCTCAGCACTGCTTGTTTCCCATCACCCACCCGCTCTGTGCTGGAAATAAGATGCAGCAAGGGCAGAGGCGTTTATCTCTGCCTAAAATGATAGTATCTAACACACGGCAGTGTTCAATACACGTGCTGAAAAAGAATGAGTGAAAAAAACTGGCAGCCTAGGGGAATGATACTGAAAGAGATTGTGGAATGCTTATGAGCAATTGCAGTCTGTATGTGTATATATATGTATTATATATATAATGTGTACATGTATATTACATGTATATATACACATATTTATGCACACATATACAGATATATACACACACATACATATGGGCTTCCACAGTGGCTCAGCAGTAAAGAATCTGCCTGCAATGTACGAGACACAGGAGAGGAAGGCATGGAAACCCACTCCAGTATTCTTGCCTGGAGAATCCCCATAGGTAGAGGAGCCTGTCAGGCTACAGTTCATGGGGTCTCAGAGTTGGACACGACCACAGCAACTGAGTACACACATATACATATATACATTTATTAGACTTAATTGATCACATACTTTCTCCACTAGTATTTGACACTCAATGCTTGCTAAATACACAATGAATGAAGGTTTTCTCAGATGGGCTCTCCATGTAGTTATAAAGGGCATTTCCATGTACATCATTCATTAATCACCAAAACAAAATTTGAGGAAGGTGTTGTTATTCCCGTATTAGAGATGATCAAACAGAGGTTTAGGGAAGTGAATCACTTTTTCACCATAGCTATTACAGTCAGAGGAAGAGCCAGGAGTGATACCAAGCTGGGATTCTTTCTACTGCTCTGCAACTTATTCCAAAACACTGAAAACCTCCCTATTCCTCCTCACCTAAAGGATACAGACTCTTCAACTTTCTAATAGCTCGGAGCAGGGAAAATGTGTGAGATACTTAAGCTATGAAAAAATTCAAACTTTCTTCAGATCTTGCTCTGGCTACATCTAAATAAGTAAATATAATACCTTAATGGAATTTAAAAGGTGTTTCTCAGATCTCAATACCAAGTCCAAGAGAATACGGATTATATACAAACATGAGTATTTGTAGCATTTTTACTCTCCCATATTTCCAAGTACCATTTTTTGTTATGTATTAACTTTTTGAATACCCAAGTTGTTTGCGAAAGCTTTTATCAAAAAATTCCAACTATTGGGTGCATAGCCAAATTGAATCTGAACTCTGAATCATCTGATCCCTGGGATGAGCTATTTGCTCACACAATCTCATTGAATATACAGGAAGATCTATTTTGTGGAAGGCAATTTTAGAGAAATGTTTAGGAACCAGCATTCGTTAATTATCCTAACAATGTCCTTCTGAAAAGGGAAATGATTAGGAAAGGAGAGAAAGAAGGAAAATGGTTGGAAAATTGAATAAGGGAAGAAATGGCTTCTCATCCTTTTTGGAAGTAGTCTAGGTCTGAATAATAAATGAAGAATGACCAAGAAAAAAAAAAAGTACAAGATGACAATGGGTAAAGGAAGGAAGGGAGAGGAAGATGGAGGAGGCTATGAGAAAGGATTTTCTTTAAATATAGTTATTTATACATTTGGCTGCACCGGGTCTCAAGTGGCAGCACGCAGGACCTTTAGTTGAGACAGGTGGGAGCTAGTTCCCTGACCAGGGATCGAACCATACTTCCTGCACTGAGGAGGAAATGCTGGGGGAAGGACTAGAGAGTAAGGGAGAGAGGGGAGGAGGGAGGAAAGCGAGAAAGAAGGGGCAAGCTCAGGGAGGGAGAGGACACTTAGAGGCCACTCCAGCGCCACATGCTCCCACCCTACGGGCACTTCGTGTCAACAAGTGTTTTGTGAAGCCAGTCTACAGATTCCAACATGTTGGGTATTACCTGACAATTTAGACTGCTCTTTGAGAGCAGATCCATTCTTTCGGTGAGGAAAATGATCTCAGTGGTTAAACCTCCATGTCTTTATGTTTCTTAGACTACAAAGTTGGGGTATCTCGACCGACATCCCCTGATTCTTCCCACAACTGGATATGCCTCATCTTTGAGGCTCTGGGGAGCCCGCCTCTGCCACCCTCTCTACACGTCTATGTGAATGGCGACCCAGTGCCACCTCCCCCTCTTCAGCCTACCTCTCATCATTTATTCTTCCTGCCCAACCCTTTGACTTCCAAGCATTTTGTGCAAGGTTTGATTCCTCATTTGTAGCATTGTTTCTCACATTAGATTGTGAGATTCATGAGAACTATGCTTTTCTTATCTATTGTTGTTTTCCAAGGGCTAGCATTCTTTTCCCATGCCTGTGTAGCTCTCAATCCAGTTTCCAACAAAACCCAGGTTTTAGCAATGATCTAAGCATGTGTGCCGTAGAAGATGGTTCTGCAGAGAAGATGCCATGATCGCAGGGTCTTTCGTGGTCCCTGGCACCGAAGAGGTGATCAAAAGCTATTTGTTCATTGAGTAAACGTTTATTTATAGATGCAGAGAGGGACGGAGGTGTCCAGTGTTAAGAGTAGCTGGTTAGACTTGGGATGCTTTCAATCTTATTTAAATTCTACATTCTAGTATTTGAAAGCTTCATAGTGATTAGGTGATCATTCTTAATAAAACAAGTTGATGTTCAAAAAATAATAACCCAACTAAAGGGCATATACCCATTTAGGACAAGCAGAAGTCCGTGGGGCAGTTAGGGGGATGAGCAAGGGAAGGATGTGTACTTTAACCCAAAGCTACCTGTTAAAGCAACAGGAACACTTCTAGTAGTCAGGCAGCTTGTCTGTGCCCACTGTCTGTGTCCTGGAGCTGGCCAGAGGGGAGAGAAACATGGCGCAGCCTGGAAGGCAGGCACCAGGCTTTGGGCACTCAGCATCCAGAGAGCCCGCAGACCCTTGCTCGACCCGCTCCCTGCCTGGCAGGGGAGGGGACTCCCACCTGACTCCTCTGTTCACAGGCATGAGCTCAGCTGCCAACCCGAGTGCTCCCACGGTGCCCCGGCAGGTGCTGTTTGCTTCCTCAAGCCCATCCTTCTAAACACACACTCACATGCACCCCACCACAAACACTCACATGCACCCCAACACTCCTACACACACACTCACATGCACCCAACATTCGTACATACACTTACATGCACCCCAATACTCATACACACCCTGACACTCATGTACACACACACACACACTTGACACTCATGCACCCTGACACTCATACACACACACTCACATGCACCCCAATACTCATACACACACTCACACACCCTGACACTCACACACACACACATACACGCACCCAACACACACATACATGCACCCTAACGCTCACATACACACTCACATGCACCCCTACACTCATACATACACTCACACACACCCTGACACACACATACTCACACCCCAACATTCATACATACACACTCACATGCATCCTTTCACTCACACACACTCACATGCACCCCAACACTCACACACACACCCTCACATGCACCCTGACACTCTCACACACCCTCACACACACTCAAATGCACCCCGATACTCACACATACACATTTTCTTACCATTCCTCCTTCTGCTCATTTAGAGTCCTTGTGGGGTACAGTCATCATCCCAACTGTACAGGCCCTGGACTTTGAGGACTATTTCTTGCAGAGAAGCCTCCTCCTTTGTGAAGCACCAACTTCCCCCAGAATCAGGCACATTTTACACTTTTATCAGCACATCACTTTATGTGACAGATTATTCCTGTTAACTATGCTGTGCTCAGCAGACGGCCTGCAGTAGTGACGGCTCAGCCAACAGTGGGTGAGACAGTGAGTGTGGCCCCTTGTGAGCATGTCCCCGTGTGAGCATGTCCCTGCATGAGCATGTCCCCTTGTGAGCGTGTCCCCTTGTGAGTGTGTCCCCATGTGAGCATGTCCCCTTGTGAGTGTGTCCCCTTGCGAGCATGACCCTACCCGAGTGTGTCCCCTTGTTAGTGTCGGTGCAGACTCAACACGTGGAATCAGCAGCTTATGTGATGCATATTTCCCTTCAAGGTTTGCGCGCAGGGATGAGGGGCAAGGAGATTGATCAGACCACTGATGGATAAACAAGCAGGTGGACAGAGTCCCACGCCTGAAGTGGGGACCGGGGAGTGGCAGGGGTGCCCTTGGCAGCTTTAGGCTGGGACCTTGCTGCAGAGAGGGGGTGTGTGAGCTGTGATCATACCGGGAGCAGTGAGTGGCTGAGCCCAGAAGACACTAACAAATCTGAACTGGACTCAACCCATCAGACAAGGACCCTCAGGCCCCTGAGAGCTAGTGGGTGGTGTGGAAAGCAGTGTTACAGCATCAAGGCATCAATAAGGGAAAATCCAAGCCCTGGGAGAACACACGTAGGAAGCAGGTAGTGGGTCGAACTCTAGCCAGGCTGCGGTTTGTTGGGAGAACCTTCCAAGAGCTCCTGAGTCAGCAGCCAACCCTCAGCCTGCAACTGGATGCTTTGTAAGACCTCCCAGGAGCAGGGGCAGCACAACTGTGTGTCATGTCACCACAAGTAGGACCCCAGACACTGGGTCTGGGCACACCAGACTCCCCCAGCCCCCAGTGGACAGCGGAAAGAAGGGTCAAATTCCCGGAAGACACCTAATGCCCCCAGGCCGGAGGAGTGCCACTGGAATCATGCCTGAGTTTGTAGAAGCACGACACCTAGTCCCCATGCCCCTCACCTGCCATCTCCAGACCCATCCTTAGAGTGCACTGTGGTTCACTGGGCCCCACCATCACTGTTAAGCTTGCAGGGTGGGGAGGAGTGCGATCTCGGTTCCCATTGCTGAGCCACAGTGAGAGAAGAAAAAGGAAGTTCTTGTCAGTCATTTTGTCCAGAAATATTGTCACAATTGGAGACTGAAGCATGCCCACTATCAGAAATGCACAAGCGCTTGTGGACCAGCCTGGGAGGCTCGCCACCAAGACGTGGGGAGAGATAGATGTTCTGGGTCTGAAAGAAGAGACACCCAGGTGAGCTCTAGGGCACAGTCCCAAAGTCAGACCTACCCTTCTCTGAAGGTCAAGAACAATGCTCCTTAGGTCTGCAGTCACTCTGGTTGATGTCTTGTTCACCCAGCCCTCCCTTCCAAGTGCTTAGCATTGGGAGAAGCTTCCCTTCGAGTAACTATTTTGTCACAGAAAAGAAGCAGTGAGAGAAGGTGTTACCTTTGCCCTGAGTCAGGGTGTCATGGCACACAAATAACTCTTCACTTGATGCATCTGAATCTTGCTTCCATGACTCAACCTCAACCCAAGAAGTTAAGGTGGTAAATTCATGGATTGTGGATTTCTGGTTGTAGGGACTTTCCCCCCCATAAAATACAGCATACAGGGGTTATAAACACACAATACAGATTATCAGACTATAAAAAGGCATAACAATACGATATGATTCATAGCTGGCATGGGCACAATATTTTGCAACAAGATTAAAGACTATGTGACTTAAATAACTTTCATTGTAATGCTTTCAACAGATCTAACGGAAAACAAACGGATTCTGCCTGGTGATATGACTGGTGGGTAGTACCCAATAAAATCCCCAGAGGGCTATTCATCTCCTCAGTCTAGCTAAGATGGTTCCACTTTGGTGAACACTTCACAACCAGGCCAGGCAGTTTCTGGGCGTGGAGGTAATATACCAGTCTCCTAGGATGCGCTGTGTTCGGCTAAATACAGCAGGCGTCCTCGGACTCACACGGCTGAGGATGAGTGATAGGTACCCCGTCCCTCCACCTAGTCTCCTGCACAGGCTCTCTTGGACTCCGTCCAGGAATTAATTTGTGGTGTTCTGGTCCCCAAATAAATAACTTTTGTCTTCATCCAGCTCCTTGAGTTTCACAAGGAACAATATGCAGCCCTGACAAGGGCTGCGTCGCACAAGACCACGGGAGAGCCCGCTCTGTGCATCTGCAATTCAAATGAGGGATGAGGGCTGACGCCTTCAGTCTGTCTGCGTCTGGTGCGTCCAGGCTGAGCCAGAGGCGGAGCTCTCGGCGCTGGTCCCCAGCGGAGGTTTGAGAGCAGTGACAAGTGGGGGTCCTGCCGTCCTTCCTCCTCCAGCTTCGACGCACAGGCTACTGGCGGAACCTTCATCAGAACAGAGATGCTCTGTGTCTGTGAAGTGGTACCCTGTCTGCTCCAGCCCGCGGATTGGCTGAGCGAGTGAGCAGGGCAAACGCTGAGTTCCTGAGAGTTGTTGGCAGCCTCCTCCTCTTTGTTCTTCCGAATGTGAAAATAGTGTAAATAGCAGCATCTGTAACTGCTCCTGCTGCTCTGACCGCCAGCCAGATCCTTTTTTTTTTTTTTCCTCCTTGCGCTCCCTGTCGGGCCATCCACATGCCACACACAGGCCAAGATGATGCAGTGAGGGACCCCCGAGTGCAGAGATGTAGGGCTGACCCCGCCCCCACGGGGGGCCCGGGAGGGCTTTGGGATTCCGGGGCTTCTGGCAGAATTCACAGCTCCATATGCCGCATCACGGAGGTTTGCGGCATTCATGGAATGTGTACAAAACGCATTTCTGCCCCTTCTTCTCCCCACAACCCACAGAAACACCCATCCCTCAATCCTGAAGAGCTACAGTAACCTAAGCTGGATTTTATGCTTTGGAATTTTTAAAAGGGGATTGTTCTTACTCTCGCGTCCCCTGACTGCACTGAAATGAGCCCTGGCATGAGTAACTGGAGGAATTATGTGGGGACGGCAACCCAGAGCATTTGCCTTTTACCTGGATCTCTCCATGAGGCCAGTTCCAAAGCGTTCTTTCTCTTGGATCTTGTCATTTCCTTTCTCTGTCTGCCATCTCTGCTAATTGACAAAAGAAAAGGCTGTTATTTTCAGCATGTTCAAAGAATCCACACTGTTTTTCTATCAAAGTGGCAGGTGTCCCTGGACTGTGAATTGTATCCTAAAATTCTCAAAGGCCTGATCAAAATTAGCATCATCTCGATTTTAGAAATAAGGAGCAAAGGGTCAGTAAGATTTCTTTGTGCTATTATAACTTCCATATCATCCTGAATCTCGATTCAAGACAACCTTAGCATGGAAAAGTAGAATTCCCAACTATATCTATCCATTTCAAAAAATGCGTATCATTCTAACACATGTCAACCCCAAAGATGTAAAATGCTAGTCTCCGAGGGACAGCCTATAATTGTGTCTTAAAAATACACACCATTATATCTCCTGTGTGTTAGAAATTCTGCATTCGGGACTTCCCCGGTGGTCCAGTGGTTGCGAATCCACCTTTCAATGTAGGGACTGTGGGTTCGATCCCTGGTCTGGGGAAAATTCCACGTGCCACAGAGCAACTAAGCCCAAGCACCACAGCAACCGAATCCTCTGTGTGGCAACGAGAGACCTGATGGAGTCAACAAATAAATATTCCTGAAAAAGAAGTTAAACACTGACAGAGAGAAATGTGTGTCACTAAAGCAATATAGATAAGCAAGTCATAACAAGCCCTAGAAGGGGGAACAGTACCCCAAACTGCTACAATCTCTTATCTAAAATGTCCAATTTCCAGGAATTCCCTGGCAGTCCAGCAGTTAGAACTCTGTGCTCACACTGCTGAGGGCCTGGGTTCAATCCCTGGTCAGGGAACTAAGATCCGTGGCCAAGAAAAAAAAAAAGAAAAAAAGAAAGAAAAGAGGAAACTCTGCACATGGGTGAAATATGTATCCACAGAATGGCGGTCCATCCTGCTCTGTGGTCTGTAAGGGTTAAAACTGGCCTAGATCTGAAAGGGTCCAGGACTAAAGCAAGCAAGGCTGTACTTCCAAGCTAAGAGTAAATGAAGGCCTTTAGACTTTCAGGAGAGTAGATACAGCCTCTTTTATTAGGTTTTCTCTTTTTGTGAATCTATATAATTTACTAGTTTCGCCATCCCAAGCAGATAAATATGGGTTTGGCGTTTTACTGCAGACACTTCATAAGGGTGGAAAGTTAGAAATGATTCAGGAAGTAAGGTCTTCATTGGTTGCCACGCAGACAGGAAAACGTTAAGGAAAATGAAGGGGGAAGATTTTGATGGAAACAAGGCTGAGGAAGCTCTTGACTCAGATAGCCTGTACCCAGAAGGAAGCCCGGAGGACAAGAGAGGGGGTCCCTGAGCACCCTGGGCTGTCCCACCCCAAGCTGAGGGCACAGAGGAAACCGCACCGTCAGCTCTGCTCTGAGTGTGTCTGCTGCTTACAGATCCCGCCAGCGTCAAGTCTGTGAGATCGTGAAATGGCAGACGGGGGGCTGTAGCTTGTACAGAAGGAGTGGGGCACCAGAGAGCCCCGGAGGACGGGACTTTCCCCTGGGAGCACCAGAGGTGGGAGGAAGCTGAATCCTAGGGTGGTATCCAAGCTGCCCTCCATCACCCGTACAGAGAAACTCGCTGGGCTCTGGCCCTCCTGTGCCTCCTCCCAAGGGGACAGCCTGCCATCCTAAGTCCTGGACGTTATTAAGCTTCAGCACTGAAGCTGGGGACATGTCCATCTTATGACTGGTGGAAACATGAGGGATGATCTCGACCCAGAGCAGAGGGGCCAGATGAGCCAGGCTTGGGCTTGCACTCCACACACTGAGGCTATTTATTACAGGAGCGTGCCGCAGTCTGGATGGCGCTCCACAGCTGTGAGATTTCTTTGATGTTTATTCTAGTAATTCATAAATTTTTTACATGCTCATACTTATGTAATGCATATAGTCAAGGCTATGGTTTTTCCAGTAGTGATGTACAGATGTGAGCTTCGGATCATAAAGAAATCTGAGCACGGAAGAATTGATGCTTTTGAACTGTGGTATTGGAGAAGACTCTTAAGAGTCCCGTGGACTGCAAGGAGATCAAACCAGTCAATCCTAAAGGAAATTAACCCTGAATATTCACTGAAAGGACTGTTGCTGAAGCTGATGTTTCAATATTTTGGCCACCTGATGCGAAGAGCTGACTCATAGAAAAAGACCCAGATGCTGGGAAAGATTGAAGGCAGGAGGAGAAGGGGATGACAGAGGATGAGATGGTTGGATGGTATCAGCGACTCAATGGACATGAGTTTGAGCAAACTCTGGGAGATGGTGAAGGACAGGGAAGCCTGGCGTGCTGCAGTCCATGGGGTTGCCAAGAGTCAGACATGACTTAGCGACTGAACACCAACAACTGGTGTAAAGAGTATCATGTTTGTGGGCTTTTTTCTCGAAGATCTTCGAGTAAGATCGAATCTCCAGGAAGATGTGCCTTGTCTGGGTTGGCCCTCTGCCACCTCCCTGCCCCATGAGGACGTCTGTGGGGACAGGGAGTGCAGAGCCTTCAGCTGTGGTTCAGGAGAAATCTAGGAGGGTCAGCGGTGCCCTGGCCCATAGCTCACTAGGCTGTGGGTGCAAGATGATGGTCACATACCAGGTGACCATTGCTCAACGCATACCAGGCACATGGCCTGCCACATGACCTATCTCAATCTGCCAACTGGATCAATTAAACCCAAAATTAGTTCAAGCCACTTCTTAGAAATAGAGTAGTTATCTGACCAAATGTGTCAGATTTAAAATATAATCTGTTTACGATAGCTAGGACATTGAAGCAAGCTAAATGTCCATCGGCAGAGGGAAGAAAGTTGTGGTACATGTACACAATGGAATATTACTCAACAATTAAAAAGAACACATTTGAATCAGTTTTAATGAGATGGATGAAACTGGAATCTATTATACAGAGTGAAGTAAGTCAGAAAGAAAAATACCAATACAGTATATTAACACATATATATGGAATTTTGGAAGATGGTAAAAATGACTCTATATGTGAGACAGCAAAACAGACACAGATGTAAAGAACAGGCTTTTGGACTCTGTGGGAAAAGATAAGGGCAGGATGATTTGAGAGAATAGCATTAAAACATGTATATTACCATATGTGAAATAGATCGCCAGTCCAGGTTCGATGCACGAGACAGGGTGCTCAGGGCTGGTGCACTGGGATGACGCTGAGGGATGGGATGGGGAGTGAGGTGGGAGGGGGTTCAGGATGGGAGACACATCAACTACCTATGGCTGACTCATGTCAGTGTATGGCAAAAGCCACCACAATGTTGTAGAGTAATTAGTCTTCAATTAAAATAAATAAATTAAATTTAAAAAATTATATAGGATCCAGCCATCTCATTACCTGCTTCAGTGTTCTTGCCTGGAGAATCCCATGGACAGAGGAGCCTGGTGGGCTAGAATCCATGGAATCACAAAGAGTTGGACATAACAAAAGTGACTTAGCAGGCACACACACAGAAACCATTTCATTTAGAATCAAATTTTTAACTTGGAAAAACTTACTGAGAGTGAGAATACCCCATATGAAATTATGATGCTGAACGCAGGTCCAAACCCATACAACGTGCAACACCCAGAGTGAATCGTGATACAAACTGTGGGTTTTGGGGGGTTCAGTTCAGTTCAGTCAGTCAGTTGTGTCCAACTCTTTGTGACCCCATGGACTGCAGCATGCCAGGCCTCCCTGTCCATCACCAACTCCTGGAGTTTACTCAAACTCATGTCCATTGAGTCAATGATGCCATCCAACCATCTCATCCTCTGTCATCCCCTTCTCCTCCCACCTTCCATCTTTCCCAGCATCAGGGTCTTTCCAGTGAGTCATTTCTTCGCATCAGGTGGCCAAAGTATTGGAGTTTCAGCTTTAACATCAGTCCAAAATTTGGGGGCTTATGATGTGTCAATACTGATTCTTCACGTCTAACAAATCAACATTAATTATAGGAGAGGTTCTGCATATATGGTGGAGGAGATAGATGGGAAATCTCCATAATTCCCCTCAACTTTTCTCTAAAACTGCTTTAAAAAATATAGTCTTAAAAGTATTTCCAATCTCACGGATGTGTATGATCTAGTTTGGTCTGCTTTTGCCCTCCTCAGGTGGCCGGTCCATATTCGGAGATGTATAAATAAGGGCAAGGGGCCGAGTGGCTTTCCCAAGTGTTCAGAGCAAGCCTCAGACACCATCGCCCACATCCACGCCTCTTTCGTTTTCCCACTCTTTGACTGCTTGTCCACGTAGAAACACTCTCCATGTAAAGACACAAGCATCTGGAAAATGCTGTGGGCCTGTTCATGATTCCAGTAGTGTTGGAAACCGAAAGATTACAAAGAAGTTATGTGCCCTGACGGTTATATACACAACAGGAGATCAAAACTTCATCACTTTAATAACAAAGTTGAAATGGCTTCGCATCAAAGCCGTGGACCAGATCCACACCAGTGCCTACCTGCAGATGATAAATGTGCTACCTGAAAACATATTTTCCATCCCCTACTGGTGTATCATCTTGAGCTCGCAGACATCAGTCACGGCAGGACCGTGCCGCTCAGTCAAAGACCTGCCATGACAGTGAGGGGGTCTGTGTGGTTCCTACTCACAGTTAGGAGGCTAGTCCAGTGGAGTTAAATTTGCAAAGCTCTTGATTATATGTTCCCAAAATAAATATATGGATAGTGTGATATACTGTTTGAGAGCTAAAGTTGAATGTAAAGAACAGAGGTTCATCATCCAGACTAGACTGGTTTAATGAAAGAAACATCCAACCTTCAGTCTCGTGTGGAGTATATGGTGCTTCCCAGGTGGCGCAAGTGGTAAAGAGCCCACGGGCCCATGCAGGGTTCGATCCCTCGATTGGAAAGATCCCCTGGAGGAGGGCACGGCAACCCTCTCTAGTATCCTTTCCTGGAAAATTCCATGAACACAGGAGCCTGGCAGGCTACAGTCCGTAGGGTCACACAGTAAAATAAAATGTTAACATAATAGTGATTAACTGTAAAAGCCACCTGGAGGACAGACACTACTACCATGCCTGTGAGAGGCATCGTCACCAAGGCTCACAGACGGGAGTAACTGCTGGCTCTCCTGGGAGTGGCATCAAGACTCACGAGGGTGGCCAGCCCTGGAGGCTTTCTGCCCCTTCCCGCAGGTCCTCACGGGAAGGAGAGCGAGGCTTGGGCTCCGACTTGCCAACCACGAGGCAGAAGCCAGGTGCTTTGGAGGAAGCGATGGCCAGCCCAGAGCTGCCGGGGCATGAGATACAAAGGGGGCAGAGGAGGCGACCAGGTGGACTGCCTCCCTTCCCTGAGCCCCGGCATCATCCCATCTCCACGAAGGAGACTGGACACAGAGAGCCCACAGCTGAGTGTCCGTGTCTGAGCAGGGAGGATGCACGGGGCGGCTGTGTGACGTCGGTGCCATCCCCCACTGTACAGGTGAGAAGGTGAGGGGTCCTTCCTACCCCGCTGACGCTAGCTTCTCTCCAGCTGGACAACCTCAACATTGGAGAACCAGCTCTCGGATCAAGGGTGGTTGTCAGCCTGTTGGAGAGAGCGGGCCTGGTCCCTGTGGAGGCGAGGGCCCTGCACACATCCCTCAGGTAGGGTCAGGGCTCAGGGCCCCTGAACCTCCCCAACTGGTGCCACCCAAGAGTCAGGCCCAGGAGCTCGAAGTGGCTGCTGAAAAGCAAGGAAATAGCTCAGTTCCCGCTCCTGAGTGCCCAGGGCTGCTGGGACTGGTCCCAGCGTGGTGATGGCGTTAAGGATGGAGACGCACCCGGAGGCGGGAGTCTGAAACAGGGCATCCCCAGGGCCATGCTCCATCTGGAGGCTCCAGGGAGACTCCTTCCTCACCTGCCCCAGTTCCTCGAGGTCCCAGGAGCTTGGCTTGTGGCCGCATTGCTCCAAACTCAGCCTCCATCTTCACACAGCCCCTCGCCACTGTGTGTCCATGTTTTCTCCAGTTCTTACAGGAACCCCGGTCACTGGGTGAGGCCCAGTCCTAATCCAATATGCCCTCATTTTAACGAATTGTTAATATATCTGCAGAACTAAGACTCTAGTTCCACATCAGGTCACAGGCTGAGGTTCCAGATGGACAGGCATTTGGGGGTCTGCATGTTTGTGGCGATCTGCTCGTAGGGCTTTCCAGGTGACACTAGTGGTAAAGAACCCTCCTGCCGAAGCAGGAGACATGAGAGATGCAGGTTCGACCCCTGGGTGGGGAAGATCCCCTGGAGGAGGGCATGGCAGCCCACTCCAGTATCCTGGAGAATGCCTGTGAACAGAGGAGCCTGGCGGGCTACAGTCCATAGGATCACGGAGAGCTGGACATGACTGAAGCGACTTAGCACGCACACACACATGTAGTGTGGGGTCAGCAACAGAGACGAGTGTGACTTACAACCAGAGAAGGTCTTATTACATTCGCGCCAGAGGGAGAAACAGATGCCTGCAAGGCAGCCTCAGCCCTTCATTCAGGGAACATCTACAAGAATAATAACAATCTGGGGAGATTGCGAGCAGAGAGAGGCAGGGTGGGCGAGGGGTGGGCGGGAAGTGGGGTTTGGGAACTGACTCACTCTGCAAATCCTGCCGGGCCTCCTCCTCCCCGGCCCTGGAGGACTGGGCTGCCGCTGGGTCAGAGCAGCGGCCTCTCTGCTCTCAGCACAGTTAGGGCATACCCTCCAGGCCACACCCCACACCAGCCGGCACAGAGGTGCGTTCACCTGGGGTGCGAGAGGAAGGGGCTCTGTTAAGCGTGAAACATGCACGTAGGGAGAAAATGTCTCAAGCATAAAATGTCAACTGAGAATCAAAAACACAACAACACACATAGAATTAATGATGCTTTATTTAAGGATCATATTCCAAGCCCAAACATACAACTGTTTAAGGACAGTTTGTCAGGGTGCGTTTCTACCCCTCCCAAATGCCTCCATAAAAGAGATCTGGGCAGCACATGAGTCAAATTTCCACAACCAAAAGATAAAAGGCCCAGGGAAGGTAAATTAAAAAGCTGAATGTCCAGAAACAGCTTGGAAAACCACAACCCCAGAGCTGGAAATCAATGATTTGTTAGTCGTGGAAACATATAACCAAGTCACTCCATAACGTGCTCACTTCCTTCATTAAAGAAATATTCTTTGGCACAAGAAACAATATTGGAATTCTTTTATTATGGAAAATGTCACTGTTCTCCTAAAACTCTAAGTCCTGTTGTGTGTGTTTTTTTTCTAATCTGTTTTAAATTCCAGTTTTGTGGAAATTATTAAAGTTTTCTATGAGTGTAAAAGCCGCCATGGAACTCATTTGATTTAATTTTCTTTCCATTGATAATACCCCTAAAAGTCATAAAAATAAATTTGGGGTCAACCTTGTCAACAAAGAGAACTGGAACTACGGCAGGACTTCACCACCCTTAGAACTGTAAACTCTGAGAATCCCTACCCTTCTGCTGGAACTCTGGGTCCCTCGTTCCAAAAGCTCCATCTGCCTTGGGCTTCCCTCCTTCTCCATCTCCCATGTTCCATCTCCACGCCCTCCTTCCTTGGTTCCTGTCTCTCCTTCTCCCTGAGAAATTCAATTCTCTCTGAAGCTCCCAGCAAACTCCTGCCCATTCCTGGAGACCCCCCAGTGGCCACCTTCCCTTGTCATTTGTCCTGTCTCTGAGGCAGAATTTTTTATTTATTTATCTATTATTTTTTGGGTTTGGCTATGCTGGGTCTTCCTGGCTGTTCTCGGGCTTTCTCTGGTTTGGGCGAGCAGGGGGGCTATTCCTAGCTATGGAGTGCGGGCTTCTCATCAAAGCACTTCCTCGTTGTGGAGCAGACTTGAGGGGCCCGGGCTCCAGCAGCTGCAGCTCCCAGGCTCTCGAGCACAGGCTCAGCCATTGGGATGCACAGGTTTAGCTGCTCCTCAGCATGTGGGGTCTTCCTGGGCCAGGGACTGAACCAGTGTCTCCTGAATGGCAAGGTGGATTCCTCACCACTGGACCACCAGGGAAGCCTGAGGTGGAATTTTTGCGTTTCTCTCTGAGTCCCAGACCTTTCTTGCTGTGGATCTCGTCTCTCAGAATCACGAATTGTTTGTATCCCTGCCATAGGTGACTCAGTGGTAAAGAACCCACCTGCCAGTGCGAGAGGCATAAGAGATGGAGGTTTGATTCCTGGGTCAGGAAGATTCCCTGGATAAGGTCAGGCACCCACTCCAGTATTCTTGCCTGGAAAATCCCCATGGACAGAGAGGCCTGGTGGGCTATGATCCACAGGGTTGCAAAGAGTCAGACATGACAGAAGCGACTTAGCACGCATGCACGCATCTTCTTATCTCCTCCATCCTCTTCTCTCGGTACTTGGCTGTGTCCAAATTTCCTCCTCTCACAAAGACCCTAGTCCTATAGCATTGAGGCTGACCCTAATGACCCCCTTTTTACTTAATTACCTCTTTAGAGATCTATCTCCAAACGCAGTCATTTTCTAAGATCCCAGGGTTAGAGTTCCAACCTATGGATTCTTAGTGGGGTACACAATACAACCTGTTACATTGATAATGCAATTTCTTTCATCATTGAAATGCCACAGCTTTCTTACATTTTTGTTTGCTTGCTTGCTTTTAACTCTGCAGACTCATATCTTGGTCTGACTCTTGGATATATTTAATTATGTACCTCTTGTCATTGCCCTGGATGGAGTCACAGCCTGGACCTAATAAGTATTCTTCCTTTCAAATTGTTTGCTTCTCCTTCCTATTTCAAAACTGGATCTGAAGTTCCCCCACATGGCACGAGAACTGTTTGTGCATTGCGAGCTCCAGGTCCTTAAATTTATGAATTATTGTCTCCTTGAAAGCGAGGCTAACCAGACCTGATTTCCAGGCATCCCCAGTGCGCATGATGCCAGACCTGCAATAAAAAATGCCCAGTGAGTTCAGACCCTTCTATGGAGAATTCTGAAAGGCAACCACTTAGATTTGCTTTTTAAATTTTTTCCCCCCTCATACTGAGAAGGATCGTGCAGAATCAACCCACTAAAAAAGAATTGTCATAAAATCTCACACCATTGACTTGTAAATGGAATTGAATCTGTAGCGTCTACATAATGATACTATCAAAAAGGAAAAAACTATCACATCCATATAACAGATGAGATATGAAATGACTACCATGGCAGATGAACACCCCAGAGGTATTTTGCTTTATTCTGCTCACTGCGTTTATAACCCCAGTTTCTCTAATTTTAGTTATTTTTTTCCTCAGGTCTCAAGACAAGAGCAGAAAGACTCTTCCCCCCACCCCCTCAACAAATCACCTCATACAGAAGTCAATAATATAAATACTTACGTTTCTGGGGTCAGGGCTGGGGCTTTATTAAAACTGATTTTTCAAAATGTATTTCTGTTGTGGCTGCAGCTACAGGGGAGCCCTCCCGTCAGAACCTCTCGGTCTGGGAATCAAAGCTTATGCAGGGGTGGGGGCGGGTTTGAAGAAGGAAAAAATGGCACTTGGGAGACACAGACCAAGTGGTGTGATCATCTCAGGGATCAGCCTCGCAGGCGGAGACCAGCCTGGGGCAGAACATCAGAGACAGGTCCTGTCTGAGTGCCTTCCTCAGCAAACTCAGCTCCTGCCTGCCTTCTTGGCCTCATGATAGTGACCGCCCCAAACTCAGATCATCAGCAGATTCCCTCATGGAGCCCCAACTGGAGCTAAAACGCAGCACCCCCAAAATGCGAAGCCATTCGGATCACGGGCACACGCTTTGCTCTCTGCTGTCAGAAGGGTGCCCTGCAAGAGCATAGGCCCCCCCAGGGCTGATTCCCAGACCCCCCACCCGCCTGCAGCCTCTGGGGACACGGCCAGTCTCATTAAGGCTTGATGGCTGCATCCGGGTTCCGGGCCGGGGCCCCAGGGGTGGGAGGGGGAGGCGTGGGCGGGGGTCCAGCTTGCTCCAGAGTTCCTGGCGTGCCCGGGATTTACAAGCTGGAGGGTCCTGGTTAAAGGGTGTGCTTTGGACCTATTAAATATGAGTGGCCTCGGGGACTGGCTCATTCCCACCAGTGCAGTCGGCGCTCTCATCGTGGGGAACACAGGCCTGGCGCTAATGAAGCTCTGCAGAGGCAGCCAGACCCCCTCCTGCAACTAGAGCTGGGGGGCTTTCTGCACACGTTTCCCCCATGGAGAGAGCAAGAAAAGGTGCATGTGGGCCTCACAAAAGTCAGCAGGAAGAAAAGCACAGAGCCGACACACACATGCTAGCGATAAGTGTCGCCGGGGCGTTAAATGGTGTGAAACCAGAGAGGAAAACAAAAGCGAGTGTGGCAAGAACAGCCAGGAAACCTCAGCCACAGCACTGAAAAACGAACAAACACACAGAAAATCCAAAGGTCCCCCAGTGTAACCACGCAGGGGCGAGGAAGCTGGTTTCGGCCCTCCCCGCTCCCCCCTCAACCCCGCCTGCCTTCCTGCTCCCTTCTATCCGAGTCAAACTTTTGTTTAGCGTCTGCAGCCCCTTAATTATATTTAGGCTTTGTGCCTTTTTGGGTCCATCGGGGTTTAAGGAGGTCTCATTTTCTTTTGTAATTTTCCAGGAAGGTTCAGGAAAAAGGCACATGTGCCTTAAAAGAGCCGGCAAAACGATTATTTTCCACCCAGAAAAGTAACATGTGTTTACAGTGCAAAATTTGGAAAACAGAGATAAATAGAGAGAAGGTAAAAAAAAATCCACAATTCTTCCTCCTCTAGAGAGTCACAGCTGTATTCTAAAAGATTTATTTCTATGCTTATTATAGTTGATCAAAAAAGGTAAAGGTAAATAGGAATACAATTTTATTTTATAAAGAGGAGATCATACTACATGCAGTAATGTTTTGTTGTTGTTTAGTTGCTAAGTCGTGTCTGACTCTTTTGTGACCCATGGACTGTAGCCCGCCAGGCTCCTCTGTTCATGGGATTCCCCAGGCGAGAAGACCAGAGTGGGTTGCCGTTTCCTTCTCCAGGGGATCTTCCCCACCCAGGATCAAACACGAGCATTGCAGGCACATTCTTTACCACTGAGCTACCAGGGAAGGCCATGTAGTAATGTATATTGTATTTATTTAATGTTATGTTGTAATAATTTTAATATGGCACAAAGTATTCTTTGAAAGCATGATTATTAACAGCTTCAAAATATTTTTTAATGCGTATAGCATAATTTATTTTCCCATTTTTCTCTTCTTGGACAGTCAGGTGGTTTCCAGTTTCTTCTCATAAATCAGGCTACAATAACTATCCCTGTATGTAAAACCTTGAGCAAGTTTCTTGTAATATCTTTAGGACACATTTCTAGGTGTGAAATTATTAAGTTAAAAAGAATGAATGTTCTTAAGGCAATGTATTGATATTAGAAATTTACCCTTCCTCTCTTGCACTGAAATGTTCAGATCTTTGCACACTGTCCAGCAAGAAGTATTTTCTTCAAAATTTATAAACAGATTAGCCTATATTATAGGTGAAAATGCTATTTTGAATTTAATCTAATACCTAAGGGGTTGAATACTTTCATTATTTGTGTTCAATTTGAATTCATTTTGCAAATCATATGATGCTATTTTTAAAAAACAAGATGTTAAGATTTTTTCTTCAAGATTTGGACATTTTCTTTGTGTTATTAATACTAATAAGTATTTTGAGATCATCAAGATTGCATTTGTTCTAGTTTCTAAGTCATCATAATTTTGTATGTGACATTTGTTGATATTTTAAATATTTGTAATGATATAAATTTGTGTAGAGAGGAAACTCACTATTTTATTTGTTCTTTGTTCTATTTCATTTATTCTTTGAAAATTCTGTTTCCTCTCAAGGCAATTTTTTAGATAACCAGTGAAAATAGCTTCTTGTGTTTCAGTATCTTTTTTCAATATTTACTTCATTAATCTGCTATAAATTTATTTCAGTGTAAAGAGCAATGTGAGATTCTAACTTGACTTTTTCTCCCCAAATAACACACAAATTTTTCCAAATTTAGCAGCACAATAGGTTGAGCAATTCATTAATTCCACAGTGGCTTATAATGTTTTCATCATCATAAAATATAGTGCGTCCCAGAGTCTTTTTCCAGGCAATATAATCTAGTCTACAAATCTACTTGCATGTTGTACAATTAACAAACTCCTTTAATTGTTATATTAGCTTCATAATATAATTTATAATATATATACTACAGATTTATATAACATAATATATACAATATATTGGGGCTTCCCCCACGGCTCAGCAGTAAAAGAATCTTCCTTCATTGCAGGTGCTGCAAAAGTCACAGGTTCGATTCCTGGGTCGGGAAGATCCCCTGGAGGAGGGTACTGCAACCCACTCCAGTATTCTTGCCTGGAGAATCCCGTGGACAGAAGAGCCTGGCAGGCTACAGTCCATAGACAGGGTCACAGAAAGTCAGACACGCCTGAAGCGACTTCACACACATGCACATGCAAAGTAGGTCTGATAGGTCATTTCTCATGATTTTTTTTTTTAACATTTAAAAATCACTTTCAAAAGTGGTGTAGCCCTTTTGGAAAACTTTGCCAGTCTCTTAGAATGTTCAACATAGATTTATCATATGACCTAGCAGTTTCGTTCCTAGGTCCCTACCCAAGAGAAATGAGAGCCTACATGGACCCAGAGACTGGAATGCACACAACCATAGAAGCATGCTTATAACAGCCAAGAGATGGAAACAACCCAAATGCCACCCACCTTGATTGGATAAATAAGACATAGTGTATCCATAAACCAGAATTATTCAGCCATGTAAAGGAATGAAGCCCTGACACATACTACAATGGGGTTGGACCTTGAAAACGTGGGCACGACCTTTCTTCTTGCCATGATAGGAAATTTCCATAGCTAGATCATGGTGATGACTGCATAGGTCTGTAAATTTAGTAAAAATCATTGAATTGTACACTTAAAATGAGAGAATTTTATGGTATGTAAAGTATACTTCAATAAAGCAGTCAAAATCGTTTTCAGTATTTATTTTTTCAGATTACTTTAGAATCCTTTGCTGAGTTGCTAAGAAAATTCCATCAGTATTACATTAGAACTTCAGGGAAGAAAATTGTTATATTGTTAGATTTGATATCTAGGAACATTTTTTCATTGTTATGTAAATGGATCATACAATGTGTAAACTTCACTGCATTTTATTTCTGAAATTATTTTATATCACTAAATAGAATCATATTCTTAAATTATTTCACTAACATTTTTCTTCAGGTGTGACTTATTTGATTTTGATATATTAAAATGTTTTGTCAATTATTTCAAGCTTGTTATTATCAGTGTGTAGTAAAGCATTTTTGTATTTGTTTAGCATTACATCATCTTGCCTTTTTAAGATTTTTAAGATTAATTTGATATTCAGTTCAGTTCGGTCGCTCAGTCGTGTCCGACTCTCTGTGACCCAATGAATCGCAGCACGCCAGGCCTCCCTGTCCATCACCAACTCCCGGAGTTCACTTAGACTCAAGTCCATCAAGTCAGTGATGCCATCCAGCCATCTCATCCTCTGTCATCCCCTTCTCCTCCTGCCCCCAATCCCTCCCAGAGCCAAATAATTGTAGGGATTTCAAAAAAATTCCTAGACTTCTTCCAATAATGTTTTTCTCTTCCTCTGTATTGGTTAGAACTTCCAGCTTGAATTAGAAGAATTTTGGTAACAACAACAACAAAAAATTATCTCATTCCTGACTTTAAAGGGAATTTTTCCAGTGTTTTACAATTAAGTATAATGTTGACTTTGTTGTGTGTGTGTTTTTTAGCTTTTTAATTTTGAAATAACTATAAATTCACAGGAAGTCACAAAAATAATACAGCGGTATTGTGTAGCCATTTCCGTCTCTCCCATCAATTACATCTTACATAACTATCACACACTGTTAAAAGCAGGAAACTGGCATTAGTACAATGTGCCGTGTATAGTTTTTTGTTATTTATCATGTGTGTGGATTCGGATAACCACAGCTACGCTTGGAACTGCTTGCTCTCCGCAAGGATTCAGCTACCCCTTCATGCTAAACCACCCAGTCCCTCTCCTTCCCTCACGCCTGACCACCACTAACTTGTGTTCCATCTCTGCAATGTAATTTGGTAATTTCAAGAATGGAATATAAATCACATGTGTAACCTTTTGAGTTTGGCTTGTTTTACTCACTGTAATGTTTTTGCAATTCATGCAAATTATTGCACATATCAGTCCTTTGTTTCTTTTCACTGCTGTGATATGCCATGGTATTGATGTATTGTAGTTTAACTATTCACTTATTGTAGGATATTTTGATTGTTTCCAGCTTTTAGCTCTTGGCAATAAAACTGCTATGAACAACCATGGTCAGCTTTTCATGAAGACAAGTTTTTGCTGCTTTGGGATAGGAGTATAATTGCTGGGATATATAGTAAGTATATGTTTAGTTGTTTTTCAGAAATTGCAAAACTATTTTCCAGAGTTGCTGTATCACTTTGTCTTCCCACAAACCCACACATAGAGTATAAGAGATCAATTTCTTTGCAGCCTTGCCAGCAGTTCCTATTGTCATTTTGATTTTTTTAATTGTTCTAATATGCAGTGATTTCTTCTTGTGGTCTTAATTTGTCTGTCTCTTATGGCTTATAATGTAAGACATTTTTATGTGTTATTTACCAAACATGTATCTTCTTTGCTAGCTGTCTCTTCATGTCTTTTGCCCATTGCCAGAAAAAAAAAAAAAAAACCCTATAATTGTGTGACTTCATTGAATTTTGAGTTCTTTATATATTCCAGTTATAAATCCTGTTTCAGACTTGGGGTTTGGAAATATATTTTCCCAGTCTGTGGTTTCCACTGATACATGTGCACCTTTCCACCAACACGGCATAGCCTAGATCACTGTTGCTGTAGAAGTATTAAACTTGGGTGAAATGCCTTCGCAAAAGGTATTAGTATTATCCCAGATTATTCTTGCTATTTTAGTTAGTTTGCCTTTCCATATAAATTTTAGACTAATATTATCTCTACCTACAGAAAATTTTAACTGGATTTTGACATGAATTTCATGATTTGTACATTCTTTTAGGGAAAAAAAAAAAACCTGACATCTTTACCATGTCAAGTCTTGCAATCCATGAATGAACACCTTACGTCTCTTAATTTACTTAGACCTTCTGTGACTCCTTTAATCAGTGTTTTCGCAGCTTCCAACACACAAGGTCTGTGTATGTGGGTGTCTCTTTTTAGATCTAAAACCAAATATTTTGTTCCTATTAAGCAACTTAATAAGAATATTAAAAAGAGCTGAATTTCTCAATCTGCTTGCCAAGTGTGTGTTACATGTGTGCAGAAATACGTGGTCTATTGTTCTGTAACCCTGCTGAACTCACTGTGTATAATCTTAATCGCTTTAAACATGTTGCAGATTTTTATGGCCCAAGATATGGTCTGTCTTGGTATAAGTTCTGTGGGCACTTGAAAAGAATGCATATTCTGCTGTTTTGGGGTGAAATAGTCCACAAATCAAAATCAAACCCAGCTGCTTCATGACGCTGTTGGCTTCTTATAGATGTTTGTGATTTCCTGTTTATTCTTCCTCTCTCTGTGAATTTGACTACTCTAACTCTCTCATAACAGTGGAAGTATACGATATTTTTCCCTTTGGGACTGATTTACTTCACTCGGCATAATGCCCTCAAGATCCATCTATGTTTTAGCATATGTCAGAATTTCCTATTTAAGGCTGAATAATATTCCGCTGACTTGACGAGTTTTTGATGTTGTGGGGTTTTGCCTTTTCTGTTTCCTTGTACAAACTTACATAACACAATGGAAGGTGCTGAGTTGGCAGCCGCTAGGCAGGCACCGTTTTAACTAGAAGCCGTTATGATGCTTCATTATTCTTCTATGAACAGAGGGTTTAAAAAAAAAAAAACCCTATTATTGAAATCAATTTCACCAAACAATAGAACAAATAAAGGAGCCAGTAAACTCCATTTTTGGTGCTATAATCACTGACAGTGTAAAAATCATATTAGTTAAGTCTATGACACCTTTCCTGGACAAAAGACAACTTACAGAAGACAGTTTGCAATTCTGTCTCATTCACATGGTAGACTGAAATCTACCTGTCAATTATCATCTACCGAGTCTGAGTTTTTGCATCATTACAAGTGTTAAAAAAAATGTCGTTAGCATTCACTCTGAGATTTAATTAATACCCTATCGAGTTGAATATTTGAAAAGCCAAAATATTGGAGGTTTTAAAAGGAGAAAAAAGAAAACCCAGCAAATAAAGAAAATAAACAATAACAACAACAACAAGCAAGCAAAGCTGTCATTTAATGCATGGGTACATTTTAATTAAGGGGGATTGAATACCTGTTTTCTCTTTTGGACATATTGAACCTAAAGATGATAAGAGACCACTTGGGGGAAGAGGAGGAAGGGGGTCCAGAGGAGAGAAAAGAGGGAGGGAGGGAAGGGCAGGAGACTGGAGAAAGTCGGGGGGGGGGCGGGGGGAAGAGTGGGGAGTGGTGGGGGAGAGGCGGGAGGAAAAGGAAGAGCACCCCCCTCGGGCGGACCAGCGCTATCCGCTTTCCTACTGAAGGTGAAATCACCCTCAGAGGAGAAAACTCCATCCTGGGAAATGTCCAGGTTCGTCCTGGCGGGTGAAGGATGAAGTCTCAGTTTTCAGTCAATGAATGCCCTGGGATTTAGAGGTTCAAGCCACCTCGTTAATGTGACTTTATTTTTGGCATACGAATGGATTTTTCCTTTTTTCATTTGTTTCTTATGTTTGCTTAACAGCAACAGAAAATGAGAAACTTCCCTGAGGTGAGGAGGACATTGGAGGCGGTGTAGACAAAAGGCTGTTCCTGCTCCAAACACCATTCAAGACACAAAGACAGAGTTCGAGGCCATCGTTCAAATGGAAGAGAGATGCTGAAAGCCCTTATTCTCCTGGGAACATACGTTTGAGGACCTTCCACAAATATAATTCAATCTGAAAGCCTTTTTCAAGGTTAATGAATATCATGGAAAGTTATAAATTAGATGTTTTTAAAATGTAAACTTGACCGTTTTTAATCAAGTTAAAAGAGCTATTTCAATTTCTTATGAAAATGAGTGCTAAGATGATCATAAGTCCAGAATGATTTGAACATCTAAATCTGCATGGTGTACTCTCTCTATTCAATAAGTACGTAGCATGACCGTCCTGCACTAATCCTCCATTAATACTTTGTTAATAATCTCAGCATTCATGGAATGTGACCATACTCATAGAAAGATGACCTGTGCTCATGTCGAAACTGACCACCTTAATGTAGAATTTGGGTTAGAAAATGCTAATAAGGTACAACATAAAATGGTTAAAAGGTATGTAAACTATGTGAACACTGAAATCTATTCTTTCATTAACAAATTCACCCGAAGTAAGATGAGTTGGTTCTCTGCAATTCTTACCCACATATTACTTGGGTTCCTTTTGGCATGGCTATTTCATTTTAGTTCTGAGTATTAAGAGAGCTGAGAGGGGTCTCTATAAGCCAGAAATGAGTTTTCACAAGATACCTCTCTTGTTGATATTTCTTGCTTTTTGAAGAATAAATCATTTGGCCTCATATTTCTTGCAAATAATTACCAAAATAGAAATTAAAAGTTTCGGGCACGACTGAGCGACTTCACTTTCACTTTTCACTTTCATGCATTGGAGAAGGAAATGGCAACCCACTCCAGTGTTCTTGCCTGGAGAATCACAGGGACGGCGGAGCCTGGTGGGCTGCCATCTATGGGGTCGCACAGAGTCGGACACGACTGAAGCAACTTAGCAGCAGCGGCAGCAGCTGCAGAACACCCTTTCTGCTCCTAGCTCTGTGGAAAGGGGTCTTTGCCACAGCTAGCAGAGTGCTGGCATCTGACTTAGCATATAATGTCATTGTGAGGATGAAATGAGAAAATATACTCACGAACATGCCTAACAGACTACCTGCCATGGAACAAGTGCTTAAGAAATATTTGTTGGGCTGTCGTTGTATAGTCCTTGCCAGAAAGAAATTGAGTCAGTTGGAAAAACACTGACACGCACAGAGAAGAGTAATGCTTTTATATCTATCTATGAATGTATATGTTGGTTGTTTAGTCACTCAGTTGTGTCTGACTCTTTGCGACCCCATGGACTCCACAGGCTGTAGCACACCAGGATTTGCTGGCCTTCATTATATCCCAGAGTTTGCTCAAATTCATGTCCATTGAGTCGATGATGCCATCCAACCATCTCATCCTCTGTCACCCTTCTCCTCCTTACACTATACATATACATGTATATATGTGTGTGTATATATATATATATATATATATGTATATATAGTATATGGTAAAATTAAGTACTGAATATCTGATATCAGCAACACAGTCATGATAGAGTTCAATTAGCCTCTAGGTGCTGACTGTCTACAGCACTGAAGACGGCCAGGCTGAGACCACAGAGAGGGAGGTGGGATGTTGGTTCATCACAGCGTATTAGTGCAGAGATTTTGCTGACCATTCAGAGTGGACCTTTCTCTCCAAGTTTGTGATGTAAAACCTGCTTCTAAGAGTGGTCACCCAGGCATCACTGTCAACTTTCCTTCTCTCCAAACTTTAGGAAGGTTGAAGATGAATGGCAGGGGAAAAAGAAGAAGAAGAACGAAAATAAAAACTAATAAAAACAAGTTTAGTTGAATAAAGCAATATGTATTTAATCTAGAGAAATGCACACCAGCTTTCGAAGCCAATGACCTCACCCCTCTTTTTCAGCTTGCACACTCATAACACTAAAGCATCCTAACAGATTTTATTTCCACACTTTGTTAAAATAATTCCGTCCCAAACTAGGAGTTCATATGCCCCAGTGAATCCACAGAAAGCTTCACCAGGCTAGTCTTGAACTCCCGGAAACATCAGCTTTTCATAGAAATGCTGACAGACCCTTAAGCGGAGTGACGTGAGTGGAAGTGAGGATTATAGACATGAGGGGCGATTCCTGAACCGAAGACGGGCAAATAGCTCCCCAGCTGCTACAGAAACAGCGAGATAGACTCTGAAAAAACAAAAATTAAAAAAAAGGAGAGAAGGAATTAAATGGAATGGATATGAGCTGGAAACATCTGTGTTCACCGCAGAGCAAAATGCATATTCAGCAGCCAGTTTATGGGTTCTTTAGAGGATGTGAATGGTACATTGTAAATAATGACCCGCCTGTAATAAATTCCCAGTAAAAAAGAGAGGGGCTGCCGTGGGTCCCTCCCACAATTCACATTTCTGGGTCCCTGCTGTGAGTGATGATTCACAGCAGTCACAAATTCCTGTTTTCAAAATGCTATTGTATACTCCAGGGCTTTCATTAAGTTTTACACTAGCTGGGGAAATTTAAAACTTGAGAGCAAGGAGAGGAGAGGAGAGCGGAGCTCTCGGAGGTGACGTGCGTTTAGCTCTGGCGGGGCTGATGGATGCGATCGCGGGTGTGACTTCCCATCCGCCCCGAATTGCCTCCCATCCTTCTTCCTGCTGGAAATCCGTAATGAAAGGAGAGCCAGGATCTGTGATTTCCTCATGCGATGGAAAAGGAAAAAGACAGGCTCAAGACCTTTGCGGCTGAATTCTGAGAAGTCACAGGGACACAGCAGGAAGGCGCGGGGCGCTGCATTCGGTGGGGGCCAAGCGGGGTTGCATAGACCAAGTGTCACTGGACTGCAACGGGCAGATGCCCTGCCTCTAGTAATTCTGAAGGTCATCTTGCCCGTAAGCCTCTAGGGCCGCACTAATCACACATACCAAATATATCTGTTGAGTATAATCACTATGACTGCGAAATCGTGTTGGATGTTACCGATGCTAACACTTAGAGAAGAAATCATCCAGTCTGGTTGAAAAGTGTTCTCCCCAGGCAGAGATCCATCCCCAAGAATAAATGTGCTCTCCCAACCCAGCAAAAATTTTTTAAACTTTTTAAAAAGTTTAGTTGGAAAGATCACAATATAAAACCTTGGTAGGTTTTTTGTTTTGTTTTATTGAGATAGAATTTACATATACCATTACCTGGTCTGTTGACACTGAGCTGATGGGACAAGTTCCTGTGCCAAACTTCCCTCCTGCAAGGTGCGCCTTTATGTTCTCTCTGAATCTTCTCAGCCCGAAGGTTGTTGGACAATGCACAGTTCACTACCGAGAAGGGTATTGGGCCAAGTCTCAAACATTGCCAAGGCTCAGAGAGAGCTCTGGAAGCCCTGTGTCTGGTGACTCCCTCCGCCTGCCTATTCAGAGTCTCTGGAGCCTCTGGAGCCCCCACCACCTGCATTCCATCCATCCCTACTGAAAACAGAAGGCACAGTCAAACCAGCCCCGGGTCCCCAGGCAGAACATTCGACAGAGCTGCACGCAAAAGGGTCATGTCACTTCAGATAACTTAGAGTTATATTTACTACAAGTTCCAAACCTCTCAAGAACTCTTCTTTCTGCATTTCCTCCAGGCATTTCTAAATGGACCTCTACTCACTGGCATCTGCAGATAGCAAAGGTGTTAATTTATTTTTCTGAAACAAAATAAGTTAACCTGTATTCTTTCCATGTTTTCTCTTCCTTTCCAAATAAACTAGTCCTTTTCAAATAAGCAAGTGGCTAGAACCACTGAAAGCTTTTTCTTTAAAAAAAAAAAATACTCTGTGGAGGAAATCTTCTATATTGCTTTTAGAATGATTTCCAGTAATTTTGCTCTTTTTTTCAAGGGGTATTTAGGATTTTGCAGAGCATGCTTAAAAGCAAAGAAACAATTGTTTTATAATATGCCAAGTCTCTGGAGAAGGGAATGGCAATCCACTCCAATATTCTTGCCTGGAGAATCCCATAGACAGGGGAGCCTGGCAGGCTCAGTCCATGGGGTCAGCAAGAGTCGGACACGACTGAGCTGCTGAACAACAACAGCAATGCCGAGTCTCATTCAGCAATTACAGCAGTGGGCGTTGGAAGGATGTAGGACAGTCCCAGCCTCTCTCTCTCGGTCTGAGCACAGGAAGTGAAGGCTGCAGGGGTTCCCCAGGGTCTGGGTCCACTGTCCACAGAAGAGCTGCATCTGGTGAAGGCCAGCCTGGGGACAGTAAGGTGAACGCCCCAGGGCCAATCAGGTATGACCTGCAGTGACGCTGGCAGGCCTGAATGTTTAAAAAGGGGACCATCCCTGTGACAAGGAATTAAAAAATTGAGGGAAGATCTTCTCACTCTGGAAAGAGGAAAGCAGATTCTCAATAGTAGTTATCAAATCAATTGATTTAGAGCAGCAAAACTTGCCTGTGCACCTTTCATATGCAGACAGGGCGAGGTTTCATGAGCAAAGTACATGATTAAGGCATGACCACTGTTTCCTGAGGACAGAGGAGCTAATGAAAGATACCTGTGGATTAGCAATTCACTGCTGAAACAGAGAGAAGAGATATGATGAAAATTCAGGGTAAAAGGGAGAATAAGTTTTTTAAAAGTTAAATGAGTGGATAAACTCAGATACTCTCAAAACCCAAAGACACTGGAGCATCAATATAATTTTTGGATCTGAAAGAATAGTTGAGAACATAGAAGGTAGTATGACTTCACACGATAAGGTCAACTTTGTAGTCCAATTACTTCAAAAGGTAAAAAAAATAAAATAAAAAGCTAAAAACAAGTTCAAAATGCTTTAGTTCAGTTTGGAATAAGAGATACCAATAAGAGATTAGTTTCTAAGGGAGTCAAAGATATTTTGGATATAATCATGCCCTTTCATTAAATAGTCACTGGTATTATTTCCACAGGCTGGATAAGCCATGCGTGCTGAGTCACTTCAGTCATGTTCGACTCTTTGTGACCCTATGGACTGTAGCCAAAGGCTCCTCTGTCCATGGGATTCTCCAGAAAAGAACAGTGGAGTGAGTTGCCAATGTCCTTCTCCAGGGGATTTTTCCTGACCTGGGATCAAACCCAGGTCTCCTGCATTCCAGATGGATTCCTTACCATCTGAACCACCAGGGATGCCTCTGCCATGGCTGGCATCTGAAGGTGTCTTAGTGATGGATTCTGGAACGACAGTGGGATGTTCAGAGGACAGCCCTCCCTGTGTGGCTGAGGACTGTCAGACCCTCACACCATTGGTCTGGCTGTATTAGTAGCTACCAGGACAAATAGCAAAGCAACTGCATGTCGTATTGGAAGCAAGATGTCTAATACTGAATGATAAAACCATCCATTACGTTGCATTCAATACGCTATGTGCACATCACGTATTGTACATACAGCACACTTTTGTGCACTCATTAAGGTTCTTCCCCAAAGTAAAGCAAAACTGGAAGCCCCTCTTCTGAGGGAACTCAAGCAAGTCTTATAAAACCAATAGAAAAAATAAGGTCCCTGCAGGAAGCTCAGGTGTGTCTTGGCTTAGTGTTGCTACCTTTTCCAAAACCACATATCTACAGATCCCCGTATCTACAGACACAGGGTTTCTGGCATGCTGTTAGATCCTTTTTATTCTGTGTCTGAATCTCCCTTTGATGCCGTAATGCCCACACCACATTTGTGTTTCAGAGTGAATCAGTTATTTTAGCTGATTCCTGGAGCAAAGTGGAGCTTGGATGACTTGGGTTAGCTTATGGATTTATCAAAAAAGTTTACTACCCAATATATTGCTAAAAATAAAGGTAAAACATGTTAGGAACCACTGTGTGCAGGATAAGTCCGGTTTTATGAACTGAAATATCCATGGTTGCATACTCATTAAACTATAATAGAAGCTTGTGTTTGTTTTATCAGTGTTTTTCTCTGGAGGACAGGGTTAAAAAAGATAGCTGTTTTTTGCTTTTTGTTTTTCTTTGTTTGACAAGTTTTCTGCACTATGAGGTTGAGAACATTATCTATAGCTATTTTTTAAAAAAGTAACATCATGACTACCGATATGAAAAGAATATATGTTAAATATTTAATTGAACTCAATCAATGAGAGAGTCAAGTAGATGTTCTAACCAGTTCAAAGAAGACCTTTTAAAAACGTAAATATTTGTGGAGTAAGAGAATGTTGAAATAAATGTGCAAAATTGGCTTTTCCAAGGGGAGAAGAGGGTTTTAGCTGAACCTCTATAGACATAATTTGCAAATCCACAGATAAAAATTACTATGCTTTCTATCACCTACATACAATTTTGAAAGTTGTAAGATAACCCCCACAGAATCAAAATCTAATAACTCAGAGAGTTCTCCTCTAGACCCCTCTAGAGTCTAGACAATCCAGAGTTTTCCACTAAAGTACAAATTTTCCCCACACTAGTTAACCTCTGCCTCCAGGGCTCAAATGTTCCCTGGTCAAAACTAGGTTCACTTAATAAATGTTTACTTTAAAAATGAGTAAATGTGTATCTATTATAACTAGAATATGAGTGAGTGAGTGAAGTCGCTCAGTCATGTCCAACTCTTTGCGACCCCATGCACTGTAGCCTACCAGGCTTCTATGGGATTCTCCAGGCAAGAATACTGGAGTGGGTTACCATTTCCTTATAGCTTTATTAAAAAAAATTTTTTTTTTTCAGTTAAGCCTTATCTCTGGATAGTGGACAGAATTGCGAGACTCCTGAATTCTCTTCTCAGGGCAGTCACAACACAGTGGTACAGGTTGTGCACTGAACAGCCACACGAAGTATCATACATATTGCAATCAGTGTAAATATCACTAAAGTTGCCTAGACGTGGTGCTTGGAGTGAGGAATGAGGATGAAGGGAAATACAGGAAGAGAAAGGCTGAGAGCACCAGCTCTGGCTCAGGAAACAAGTTCACTCCACCGACTCGTGTAGATTGAGGTATAGCTGTTTATTCACTGTTCTGTCCTTTCACCACGCAAACCAACCAGGAGCCGAGGTGGAGCAAGGCAGAAAGAAGGTTCCTACAAGCACAAGCAGAAATATTTTTTGGAAAACCTTTTTAGGATAGAGAGTTGTGTTTGAAGGAAAAAGAAAAACAGGCTGTTGTTTTTTAAAGATCACTATCTGCAAATGATGTGCTGCTGCATTTGAGAGATGGGATCCATTACTCACTTTTATTCGCCTTGAAGACAAGCCATTTGTAGACAGAGATGCTAAAAAGTGATCACTTTTTAAGCCTCCTCCTCTCTGTATCAATGCCAACTTCCAATACGGTTCTTTTAATTAGGCTTATATTTCATGCCCTAGAAAGCCTACATTCCCTAAAAGCCCCTGGTCCAGGCACCTTTGGGCCCAATTACTCCACCACCGGGGTGGGAGTAGCTTCCATTACCCTGTTCATACACCTCAGCTCTGCTGCGAGTCTCCAAGGGCACATTGCTGCTTCCAAAGAACAACCCTGGTGAGCAGATTCACTGTTCTCTCATCAACTGCGAGGCTCAGGGCTCAGCCCGGAACACGTTCCTCCTGGGGCTGTCTCTCCTAGCACCCACCACGAATATATACTGTAGAGGGATGTTCCAGTGAAGTGAAACCATTGCCCAACCTCGTCCCAAAGCTACCGCCATTCTGAGTCACAAACGATTGTGTCAGCTCTCCAAAGCCCTCTCCTCCACCTGGCTTCTCCCCTCCACAACTCCTGTAATCTTTCAAGGATTTCCTATTTCCAAGAGAGATGAAGACTTATTTACAAAGGGAGCGCTTTGAAACTTTGCCAAGGCTTACACCGAATCGAGCTTCCTAGGGAGCGCTAGTGGTAAAGAACCAGCCTGCCAATGCAAGAGGCTTAGGAGACTCAGATTGGATCCCTGGGTTGGGAAGATCCCCTGGAGGAGGAAATGGCAACCCACTCCAGCATTCTTCTGGGAAATCCCATGGACAGAGGAGTCTGGCAGGCTACAGTCCATGGAGTTGCAAAGAGTCAGACATGACTTAGTGACTGAACAGCAACAATGCATATTTTTAAGAAACCTACTAAGGCTATTTCCTAAAGAAAAACAAACAAAAGTCAACAGAATAGTCCTTGTATAATGTCTCTCGTCAGGGCCGCATTCAGATTTTGAGTGCAGCTTGACTCATTGGGAAAGACTCAGATGCTGGGAAAAATTGAGGGCAGGAGGAGATGGTTGGATGGCATCACCAACTTAATGAACATGAGTCTGAGCAAACTCTAGGAGACAGTGAAGGACAGGGAAGCCTGGCGTGCTGCAGTCCATTGGGTCACACAGAAGTTAGTCAATTTTTTAAAAAAATCTATGAGTATGTAATTCATCAGGATATGAATAATTAAATATTTATTAGGAATTAAAATAATTTTTCAAAAAGAGCTTGAGGAGGAAATCAAACTAGCAGGAAAGAACTCAACATTTTAGCAAATAGAATGTCAAGAACACAACTGTTCTTCCTAAAGCAGGCTCTGGTGTACACCTATGTGAGTATACAAGAGGGAACATGTAGATGTCACTTACACCATGTGTACCAGACAAGTGATAGGGCTTGGAGACAGTGAACAAAAGGGGGAGCCAATCCCTGTAAGGTCCCTGGTGGCTCAGAGGTTAAAGCGTCTGCCTCCAATGTGGTAGACCCAGGTTTGATCCCTGGGTGGGGAAGGTCCCCTGGAGAAGGAAATGGTAACCCACTCCAGTATTCTTGCCTGGAGAATCCCATGGACAGAGAAGCCTGGTAGGCTACAGTCCACGGGGTCGCAAAGAGTCGGACACGACTGAGCGACTTCACTATTCAGTACCTTCAATACCTTCTCTTAAATATGCGAAGTCCTGATCACCAAATAGTAGGGAGAGTTCTACTTGGAACTCTCTAATTTCTCTCTCTCTTTCTGATGCAACTCCAAATTCAGTGCTGTAATATACAAGCAAAATTAAGAGACTCAAAAGACTGCGGTGTTAAATATTCATAAATAAGCTGAATAACGCTAAAGATGATATTGAGTTCTGTTCTGATTCCCAGAGTCATATGGATACATGTGTGTGTTCAGTCATGTCCAGCTCTTTACGGCCCCATGGACTGCAGACTATCAGCCTCTTCTGCCCAGCGAATGTTCCAGGCGAGAATACTTAAGTGGGTGGCATTTCCTACTCTAGAGGACAGCTAGTTTCGAAGGATTCCACCAGGTTATAGACGAAATGCACAGGAATGAGACGCCCCCAAACTGGTTACAAAGAAGTCTGCAGACCATTAGCGAAGGTAATTTGAACAGCTAATGTGTACCCCACATCTGGCAGAGGCTGTATCTCCCTTTTTCTATTATTTTCCAAAGACAACCTTCTTTATTCTTCCTAAAGCATTAATGAAATTCCCATGTATTTAAGTGGACGCGAAGCAAGTTCTGTTACATCAACATCGGTAACGCATTTTACTGCTTCTGTCATTCCCTTACAGAATGTGCATTTGCGAATCGTTTAGAACACTTTAACAATCGTAGTGTGCTGAAAATGGCTTTAACTCTTCATTCCCTTTACATGTCGTTTCAGATAAAGTACCTTGAAAAGCACTCTGTGTATTCTTTCAAAAAAAGTGAGAAGATGGAGCATAAAGTCTAGATATGTTTGTATTTTATCAGAAAATATTCAAAATTTAAAAATAGAAAAAAAAAAACCTACTTGGGGAATAGAAATACCAACGAGGGTTAATGAATGAAATAGCCTAACTTCTGAAATCACGTAGTAATTAGGGCTTATATTTGTTTCTAAATCGGTCCTCATCCCCTCATTCAATACGCATTTTAACATCATCTTTTTCAATAAAGGATGATGTTAATAAAGTTAATAAATCTCAGCATCACTCTGTGGAAGAGCCTCAGGTGTTCGTATGTTCTGATAGGCCATTTATAGGCCCAAGGCCCTAACCAAGATGACTGTGGCCACCTTCACAAATACATCAGTTGCTTTAACTGACATTAGTGTGTTGGTCTATTTAGTGACAAATCCAAAGGAGTAATCATGGGAGTTGGAGAAGGCAATGGCACCCCAACTCCAGTGTTCTTGCCTGGAAAATCCCATGGATGGAGGAGCCTGGTAGGCTGCAGTCCATGGGGTCGCGAAGAGTCAGACACGACTGAGTGACTTCCCTTTCACTTTTCACTTTCATGCATTGGAGAAGGCAATGGCAACCCACTCCTGTGTTCTTGCCAGGAGAATCCCAGGGACGGGGGAGCCTGGTGGGCTGCCATCTATGGGCTCGCACAGAGTCGGACACGACTGAAGCGACTTAGCAGCAGCACTCCCAGGAGTGAACCCACTGGGTAATTCCTTCAAAGTGGTTGAAGCATTTTCGGGCATATAGAGGTAGTGTGTGCATGCATGCATGCTCAGTCACTTCTGTCGTGTCTGACTCTCTGTAACCGTAAGGACTGTAGCCCACCAGATTCCTCTGTCCTTGGGATTCTCTAGGCAAAAACACTGAAGTGAGTTGCCATGCCCTCCTCCAGGAGATCTTCCCTATGTCTCCGATCTCCCGAGGAGATCAAACCTGTGCCTCCTACATTGTGGGTGGATTCTTAATGTGGAGCCACCAGGAAAACCCATACAGAGGTAGGCTGATCAATAAAAGGAAAAATATCCTAACCGCTGACGCTGTAGTTGTGATAAACATTAAAAAAGACACTAAGACAGTATTTTTACTGAAGAGACTAGGATCTGCTATTCCTAATGTAGAAATATTTCATCTGTGGGACATGGAAATTTTTCAAAAATATTTCTAAGTAGCTGTAATGGTGACAACCCTCTTGCAAAGGGATATAATCTCTGTTCACAAGTTCAAATGTTAGTACAATATTATACTGTTGATGTTTTTCAGCAATAGAAAATTATTCTCCTTTGATCTAAGCATTTAGACATAAGACAAAGAGTGAATATCTTTCCTACCGTCAAAGAGATTATCTTGTACAAGGAAAAGTAAGCCTGAATATAAAATAACTTTTAAAGTGTTTTTTAATATTAAGTCAAATTCAATAAAGAAGCACCAGAAGCATAGAAAAAAATTTGTTTAAGAAAATGAATCTCATTGTTTGTCAAATTGCTGGCATAGCCACATAGAGAGGAACTTTTACAGTGAATTCCCATGTTTGGCAATGATGGAGTTCAGTTCAGTTCAGTCCCTCAGTCATGTCCAACTCCTTGTGACCCCATAGACTGCAGCATGCCAGGCCTCCCTGTCCATCACCAACTCCCAGGTTTACTCAAACTCATTTCCATTGAGTTGGTGATGCCATTGAGCCATCCCATCCTCTGTTGTCCCCTTTTCCTCCTGCCTTCAATCTTTCCCAGCATCAGGGTCTTTTCAAATGAGTCAGTTCTTCGCATCAGGTGGCCAAACTGTTGGAGTTTCAGCTTCAGCATCAGTCCTGCCAAAGAATATTCAGTACTGATTTCTTTTAGGATTGACTGATTGAATCTCCTTGCTGTCCAAGGGACTTTCAAGAATCTTCTTCAATACTACATTTCAAAAGCTTCAATTCTTTGGCAATCAGCTTTCTTTATAGTCCAACTCTCACATCCATACATGACTACTGGGAAAATCATAGCTTTGACTAGCTGGACCTTTGATGGCAACATAATGTCTCTGCTTTTTAATATGCTGTCTAGATTGTTCATAACTTTTCTTCCAAGGAGCAAACGTCTTTCACGTTCATGGCTGCAGTCACCATCTGCAGTGATTTTGGAGCCCCAAAATAAAGTCTGTCACTGTTTCCATTGTTTCCCCATCTATTTCCCATGAAGTGATGGGACCAGATGCCGTGATCTTAGTTTTCTGAATGTTGAGTTTTAAGCAAATTTTTTCACTCTCCTCTTTCACTTTCATCAAGAGGCTCTTTAGTTCTTCTTCACTTTCTGCCATAAGGGTGGTGTCATCTGCCTTTCTGAGGTTATTGATATTTCTCCTGGCAATCTTGATTCCAGCTTGTGCTTCATCCAGTCCAGCATTTCTCATGATGTACTCTGCATACCACTTAAATAAGCAGGGTGGCAATATATAGCCCTGACGTACTCCTTTTCCTATTTGGAACCAGTCTGTTGTTCCATGTCCAGTTCTAACTGTTGCTTCCTGATCTGCATACAGATTTCTCAGGAGGCAGGTCAAGTGGTCTGATATTCCCATCTCTTTAAGAATTTTCCAGAGTTTATTGCGATCCACACAGTCAAAGGCTTTGGCATAGTCAATAAAGCAGTAGTAGATGTTTTTCTGGAACTCTCTTGCTTTTTCCATGATCCAGCAGATGTTGGCAATTTGATTTCTGGTTCCTTTGCCTTTTCTAAATCCAGATTGAACATCTGGAAGTTCATGGTTCATGTACTGTTGAAGCCTGGCTTGGAGAATCTTGAGTGTTACTTTGCTAGCATGTGAGATGAGTGCAATTGTGCCGTAGTTTGAACATTCTTTGGCATTACCTTTCTTTGGGATTGGAATGAAAACTGACCTTTTCCAGTCCTGTGGCCATTGCTGAGTTTTCCAAATTTGGTGGCATATTGAGTACAGCACATTCACAGCATCATCTTTTAGGATTTGAAATAGCTCAACTGGAATTCTATCACCTCCACTAGCTTTGTTCATAGTGATGCTTTCTAAGGCCCACTTGACTTCACATTCCAGGATGTCTGGCTCTAGGTGAGTGATCACACTATCATGGTTATCTGGTTCATTTCTGGGTATTCTTGCCACCTCTTCTTAATATCTTCTGCTTCTGTTAGGTCCATACCATTTCTGTCCTTTATCGAGCCCATCTTTGCATGAAATGTTCCCTTGGTATCTCTAATTTTCTTGAAGAGATCTCTAGTCTTTCCCATTCTGTTGTTTTCCTCTATGTCTTTGCCTGGATCACCAAGGAAGGAGTGATGGAGTAACAGGGACCAGATTTCCTTCCCAGGACCACAGAAAGCCTGGATGCAATTTAGAAAGCAATGGTTCTCAAGACACTGGACATCAGGTTGTGAGGGATAATGGCCCTAAAGGATGGGAAACCATCGAGGTGAGCAGAACTATCACTAGGTTGCTGCTGCCTGGAGAGAGTCTCGAGGCAACAGTGCCAGGAGGAGGACCACAGGGAGCCCGGCCATCTTCCTGTGCTGAGGGGATGGGGCAGGGAGTTCAAGGAGACTGGATTCGTTCTCTGTTGCTGTGGCAACAAATTACTACAAACTCATTGGCTTAGAACAAAACAAATTCATTATGTAAAGTTTTGGAGGCTGGAAGTCCAAAGTGGACCAGCAAATCTGTGCTCTTTCTGGGGTCTCCAGGAAAACATCTGCTTCCTTCACTTTCCTCTCTCCAAGAAGCCTCCTGAATCCCTTGGCTCTTGGCCAATTCCTGCATCTTCAAAACCTTCAGTGTGGCATCCCCCAATCTTTTTCTGTACCTCAGATCCTATAGCTTTCCTATTTTAGGACACAAGGGATGACATTGGGCCCCCCTTTAAAATTCAGAATAATCTACCATCTAAATATTCTTATTGAATTGCATCTACAAAGTCCATTTGTAGCCACTCCTTTCTGCAGGGGATCTTCCCAACCCAGGGATAAAACTTGATTCTTGTGCATTGCAGGCAGATTCTTTACCATCTGAACCATGAGGGGAGCCCCATACATGGTAATATCTGCACAAATCCTGGGATATAGAATGCAGATGTCTTTGAAAGATGAGTAGTCTTTGTGAGCTCAGTCACTCAGTCGTGTCCGACTCTATGCAGCCCTATAGACTGTAGCCCACCAGGCTCCTCTGACTGTGGGATTCTCCAGGCAAGAATGCTGGAGTGGGTTGCCATTTCGTACTCCAAGTCATTATTTACTCTAACACAGAAACCAAGGCAGCTAGATTTTGCACAACAGAGAAGCAGGGAGGACAGGTGTGCAGTGTAAAAACCCTACAGATCTAGAGAGGGGGCTCCTCAAGTCTTCAGCAGAGGCTCCTTCTTGGGTATTCAGCTAAGTGTTGATAATTCAATGCTTTGTGAAAACTACCTAGGGCTGAGGGGCAAACATCTCAACACGATGAATGGGGGAAATCCTAGAGGCTCACTCAGGGCTAGTTAGTGCCTACTCCCATCACCTGAGTAGAAAATTTAATAATACATGGACATTGAGTAGATTATTCAGACAGAACTTTTGCATCCAGAATAAGGCAAAATAAGACTTAGATTAAATGTCATTCTAGTCTTCCCAATAAGAGTTTAAAAGCAAAATTCAAAAAGATCAAAGTATTTCTAAGTAACATCCCAGAACAAAGCTCAAGAATTTTCAGGAATACAAAAATATCCAGCACCCCAAAATAAAATATTCACAATGAAAGGAATTTAATAAAAAATTACCAGGTGTGCAGAGATGAAGGAAAAGGCAACCCATAATTAAGAAAGAATCAATCAATCAAAACTGACCCAGAAATAATTCTGATGATAGAGTTGGTAGATAAGAACATTAAAACAATTATTATAATTTTATTCCATGTGTTCAAGAAGCTAGAGGAAAAATTAAACATCTGAAATTCCGCCGGGAAAGATATTTTTAAAGACCCAATTTCAACTTCTACAGATGAAAACATATTATTTAGGATGAAAAATTCACTGAATGGGATTAACATCATTGACATGCAGAAGAAAAGATTAGCAAAGATTAGAAAATTTGAAGACATAGCAGTATAGTTTCAAAATGAAACACAAAGGAAAAATAACTTCAAAACATGAAAAGAGCATCAGTGAGCTGCGGAACAGCCTCAAGTGGTCTAGTATGCATGTTATCTGAGTTTCCAAAGGAGATATGGAGAGATGAAGAAAAAGTATTTGAAAAAATAACAGCTGCACATTTTCCACATTTGGTTGAAACTATAAACCTGTAGATTAGAGAAGATGAGCAAGCGAAAGCACAAGAAACACGAAAACATCTAAGGCACATCATGATCAAGCTGCAGGGACAAACTGGAAGTATTAAAACTAGTTGGTAGAAAAAGTCACACCACATGAGTAGGAGAAAAAAAATACAGACAACAGTAGATTTCTCCCTGGAAACAGTGCAAGTTGGAAGACAATGGAGTGAGATCCCTAAAGCACTGAAAGTAAAACGCATCAGCCTGAAATTCCGGACTAGCGAAAATAGATTTCAAAACCTGTTTTTAGTAATTACGTTGTTAGTGGTAACTTTTATATTGTCAGTCTAAAGCTTTGTATATGAATAGTCAAGAAAAGCAAGTAAATCATTATTCATATACTAATCATAATAGCCAATAGCTGGAAACAAACCAATGTCCATCAGCTAATGAATAAACAAAATGCAGCCCATCTATACAGTGGAATATTACTTAGCTATAAAAAGAAAGAAAGCACGGACGCAGGCTGCATGTGGATAAACCTTGACACATTGTGCTAAACAAGAGAAACCAGACACAAAAGGCCATATATTTTATGATGTATTTTATGTAAAATGCCCAGAATTAGCAAGTCCACTGACAGAAAACAAATTCCGGGTTTCTAGAGCATTGGGGAGGCAGGACTGTGGAATAACTGCTTAATGGACATAGGGCTTCCTTATCGTGTGATGAAAATACTCTGAAACTAGACTGCTACTGCTGCTGCTAAGTCGCTTCAGTCGTGTCCGACTCTGTGCGACCCCATAGACGGCAGCCCACCAGGCTCCCCCGTCCCTGGGATTCTCCAGGCAAGAACACTGGAGTGGGTTGCCATTTCCTTCTCCAATGCATGAAAGTGAAAGGGAAGTCACTCAGTCGTGTCCAACTCTTCGCGACCCCATGGACTGCAGCCTACCAGGCTCCTCCGCCCATGGGATATTCCAGGCAACAGCACTGGAGTGGGGTGCCATTGTCTTCTCCGAAACTAGACAGTGGTGATAATTGTAAACCATTGAGAACATGGTAAATGCCACTAATAGCAATTTTTATGTTATGTGTATTTTACTACAAATAAAATGTTAGAGAAGAGTAAGCAGTGGATATTACAATTTCTCTACAAGACAAAATATAGTTAAAAAATCTGGAGGGGGAATAGGTAAAAGACATGGAGAAAATAAGATGGGTCACAGACTGATAATTGTTGAGAGAATAATAAGGGGAGTTTCTTTCCATTATTTTTTTCATTTCTATTGATATGCCCACTATATGTATGCATGTATGTATATATATTACTATAATTATATCAGTTCAGTTCAGTTCAGTCACTCAGTCGTGTCCGACTCTTTGCAACCCCATGAATCGCAGCACCCCAGGCCTCCCTGTCCATGACCAACTCCCAGAGTTCACTCAAACTCGTGTCCATTGAGTCGGTGATGCCATCCAGCCATCCCATCCTCTATCATCCATTTTTCCTCCTGCCCCCAATCCCTTCCAGCATCAGAGTCTTTTCCAATGAGTCAATTCTTCGCGTGAGGTGGCCAAAATACTGGAGTTTCAGCTTTAGCATCATTCCTTCCAAAGAACACCCAGGACCGATCTCCTTTAGAATGGACTGGTTGGATCTCGTTGCAGTCCAAGGGACTCTCAAGAGTCTTCTCCAACACCACAGTTCAAAAGCATCAATTCTTCGGTGCTCAGCCTTCTTCACAGTCCAACTCTCACATCCATACGTTACCACTAGAAAAACCATAGCCTTGACTAGATGGAACTTTGTTGGCAAAGTAATGTCTCTGCTTTTCAATATACTATCTAGGTTGGTCATAACTTTCCTGCAATCACCACCTGCAGTGATTTTGGAGCTCACAAAAATAAAGTCTGACACTGTTTCCACTGTTTCCCCATCTATTTCCCATGAAGTGATGGGGCCAGATGCCATGATCTTCGTTTTCTGAATGCTGAGCTTTAAGCCAACTTTTTCACTCTCCTCTTTCACTTTCATCAAGAGGCTCTTTAGTTCTTCTTCACTTTCTGCCATAAGGGTGGTGTCATCTGCATATCTGAGGTTATTGATATTTCTCCTGGCAATCTTGATTCCAGCTTGTGCTTCATCCAGTCCAGCATTTCTCTTGATGTACTCTGCATACCACTTAAATAAGCAGGGTGGCAATATATAGCCCTGACGTACTCCTTTTCCCATTTGGAACCATTATGTTGTTCCATGTCCAGTTCTAACTGTTGCTTCCTGACCTACATATAGGTTTCTCAAGATATGTATACAAATATTAAAAACTTTAAAAATGTATCAAGGAATCAGTGACTTTTGTTGATTCTTTTTGATGAAACAATCAAGATAGTTCCTTGGGAAAAAAAGCTCCATGGGCTATGAGACCACAGGCTATGAGAGACCACTGTGGCTCAGATGGTAAAGAATATTGCCTGCAATGCAGGATATCTAGGTTCTATCCGTGGGTCAGGAAGATCCCCTGGAGAAGGGAATGGCCACCCACTCCAGTATTCTTGCCTGGAGAATTCCTGGGACAGAGAAGCCTGGCAGGCTACAGTCCATGAGATTGCAAAGAATCAAACACAGCTGAGAGACTCACACTTTTCATTTTTAATATAATTTTATTTGTGGTTTGATAGGCTATTTTTTCCAATCCATGGTATTATTTGACAATGCCTCAGAATTAAAGTTTAAAAGTTCAAGATGTTTTGCATAGTTACCAAGAGAATATTGACTTTAGAAATGGAGGTATAAGCATAGATGGCTTAAAATTATCCGTGGCTTATCTCAGCTTTAGGTTTAGGGAACAAGTTACTTCCTCGTGAAGAATGAGATTGCAACTAATTTAAGGGTTTGAACCAATGACTGATAAAAAACAAATCTGTGCTTTTAAAAAACTGACAAGTCAAAACAAGTTGTTGAATGAAACAAGTTGTAGCTATGAATTCAATTTGAATGTGTGGAATTGATCAGTTGCTTAGACATATAGATGTGATCTGAAAATTTAATCTATACTTGAAGACTTCAATGCTAATCAAGTCATCTAATTTGGGGGTTAAAAATGTCCATCTTAAATTAAATCAACTGCTTTTTTCATTTAAATATATGCTTCTGTATTTAGCCCAGCAAATCATTCAAAAATTGGAGTTCTTTACTGCAATTATAACTCCACCCATTTTTACCTCTCCAGCCCATTGTTTTCACTGAGCAACACTATTTTGTTCCCAATTGTGAGACCATATGAGACTCCACACGATGCCAAGTGTACACTCGGTTCAGCACCGGAGATGAATCTTGCTCCTCACCCTCTGCCCAGGCTGCTACTCTCTAAAGCCTGTCTCGCTCCTCCTCCTTCCCCAGAATGAGCCCTTTCTTTCTAGTTGTATCCCTTTCCTCTCTTTCCAGGGTAAAACCCTATTCGTTTCCTGAGCAGTCGGTCTGTGGCTTCTACAGCATCAGAGCCAAATCATTTGTTCAAGAAACCTAGAGCACTAATTTTTACAAACTGTTGACAACTAACGTATACAAAATGTACAACTTAATGATTCAAAACATGAAACCTAGAAAAATAGAACCTCACGTCCTACCTTACAAGTAGATAGGACGGCTGCGTAAATGGCCACAGCCAGAGAGAGCACCTAGAGGCTCACCCAGGAGGAGACCCCCATGGGACTGCCTAGAAGGCTCCACCTGGTCCAAGGTGGAGGTCCACGGGTACAAGCCTCACTAGCCATTTCTCGGCTGGCAGCAGGCAAAAGACACTGAATATTAAACCCAGCCTCCCTAAGACTTTACAGGAAGGCTATTTTCCCTTTGCCCCAGAGAAAACATGCTGCCTCCAGATTAGAAAGAAGAAAACGTAGCTAATGAGAGGCTATCCCCTGGGCTGTGATCACGTTGGGTACAGCAATGATGAGCATGCGTTCTGTGTACTGTCTGTCCACGGTAGCTCTTTTCACATACACATGTGCCTGAAGACGCTGCTGAGTATCAGCTCCGTGCTTTAGCATGACTTGGTTAATACTAAAAATAAAATCTTTTCCCTCATATTTCACTGTGATGCAATTTCTTGTCTTAAAGAAAGATGGAAACTTATACTTGGAAGATATATAGTTAGAATTTCCTGTAATACGGAATTAGCTCCAGTCAAAATGAACTATTCTACACTGCCATTATTACTCATTTACCAAAAATACTCTGTTCTGGGTTTAATATTTTCTTAATACTTTAAACTTTTATAAGCACTTTCTCATCAAATACCTCTTCTAGCCTCTCAGTAAGCCTCAGAGTCAGGGCAAATATTACTATTGCCAGATGTCAGGATTACTAGGGATGGCAATGAATAGTGACAGAATTAGGATTAAAACCTGCCTTTTCCTCCTCTTAGTTCCATGTATTTTGGGGGGAAAATATCAAAAATCAAACAAAACACTGTTTCATCACATAGCTCGCTAAATATCTGTCAAATTTTTCAAGTGACAAAGGGGAATGTTATTTGTTTATGATGACTATGTTCGCCTTGACACTTTTTAAAAATGCTTCAGTAAAAAATTACATGAAAAATTTCATAAAAGTCTCTTTTAATGCCATACCTTGACAATAGACACGTCCATACAAAGCTCTGAGGCTCCATTACATTTTTATTATGATATGATTATGATGTCAATGCAAATTTCTAAAGAGCTCTATCCGAGTGTAATTTCAAGACAGCTTCATTGCATTAAGGAACAAAACAGTCAACATAACATCCCGTTAATTTGGGGGTTTTGACAGAAAGCCTTAAAACAAAGGAATGTGGAGGATGAAGCCAACCTGGAGTCTGGCTTCTCTAGGGTAGGTAGTGGGACTGAAATCCATGATTCTAAATGTAGGGACCACCCGGCGGCGGGAGAGGGGCCGGGGACTCGGGTGGGACGGGCTGGAATTGTTCCATGTGTCACGGGGACCCTGTGTCTGCTCACCCTGGCAGCGACTATGCTACTTTCTGTGACACCGAATCCAGTCCCTGAAATGACATGTAGCCATTTTATGCTCCCCTACTATTGAAGCCAAGGGGAGTGCTGCTGGCAGGCATTCCTGTTCTTTCCTTTGGTTTTTTTTTTTTTTTTCTATCCTGTATATTTATGGGGCTTTTAAATACTATCTTTTCCTGTTTACCATATGTCAAATTCCACATGAACTGATAAAAACATGCAAAGGCCTTATCATTCTAAGCTCCTAAAATAGACTTTCCTCCCTCCCACCTCCTACACTTCATCAAGCCCCTAAGTATTAATTACTAAAATCTAAAACGCTCATCTGACCGAATTGCATTATGTGTCCATTTTTAAAGACCTCAATTCAATTACACACACTGAAGTGGGCACCCAGAAAGAAAAAAAAAAAAATCCTGTCTGTATTTTTCCATGATGCAGCGAGTCAGCACTGGGACAGTTCAGCATAAAGAAGATGGTTCGCCCTGGAACACAACACGCTCTTTTCGAAGCAAGGCAGCACCCTCTTTGGGAGGGAGCACCGACTCTGGTATAGACACCGCAGCCGGCCGCCTTCATGAGAGCCCGCTGTGCTGCTCCCAGGAGTGCGCCTGCTTGATGCTGGGAGCAGATTAAAGCTGTTCTAATTTCCCATCCCAGCCAAATAGATGCATAAGCAAGCTGTTAGATTGTCTCAGCATCCGTACGGAAACCCCCAGCCCCCGTTGGCAGATCCATGAACATTTGCAAGTAAAATCACAAGGCGCCTGGGGAGGGGCTGTGGGTGGGGAGGGGGGCCATTCGTAAAAGAGGAGGAAACTTCTCCCCAATCCAAGTGTAAACCCCTGCTGAAAGGTGGTGAAAGTCAAAATGCACTTCACAGGGTGAGGAACAGAACGCCTGCAACCAACAGTGAAGGCGCTGGTGTGCCCCTCCATTTACAGCTGAAACAGTTTGCTGGGCTGTGTCTATACCCTAGGCTGTTCAAACGGCCGAAAAGGAGCTGTAAGTCAGCTGGGTTGTCAATAGGGGGGGAATATACTATACTATGACATGAGTTTGAGTAGGCTCTGGGAATTGATGATGGACAGGGAAGCCTGGCATGCTGCAGTCCATAGGGTCGCAAAGAGTCGGACATGACTAAGCAACTGAACTGAACTGAACTGACACTATACTATTCTATACTATACTATACTATGCTATACTATGCTCTGCTATACTATACTATGCTATTCTATGCTATACTATACTATGCTATGCTATACTATACTATTCTATACTATTCTATGCTGCACTATACTATACTATCCTATACTATCCTATACTATACTATGCTATACTATACTATTCTATACTATGCTATTCTATACTATACTATGCTATTCTATACTATACTATTCTATAATATTCTATACTATACTATGCTATGCTATACTATACTATTCTATACTATTCTATACTATACTATGCTATACTATAATATTCTATACTATTCTATACTATACCTTGCTATACTATACTATTCTATGGTATACTATACTATGCTCTGCTATACTATACTATTCTATGCTATGCTATACTATACGATGCTATGCTATAGTATACTATTCTATGCTACACTATACTATACTATTCTATGCTACACTATACTATACTATTCTATACTATACTATACTATACTATGCTACACTATACTATTCTATGCTATACTATACTATGCTATGCTATACTATACTATTCTATACTATTCTATGCTACACTATACTATTCTATGCTATGCTATACTATACTATTCTATACTATAGTATGCTATGCTATGCTATACTATGCTATTCTATACTATACTATGCTATGCTATACGATACTATGCTATACTATACTATACTATGCTATTCTATACTATTCTATACTATACTATACTATGCTATTCTACACTATTCTATACTATACCATACTATTCTATACTATACTATTTTATACGATACTATGCTATACTATACTATACTATGCTTATACTATACTATACCATTCTATAGTATTTTATGCTACACTATACTATGCTATTCTATACTATAATATTCTATACTATACTATACTATTCTATAGTATACTATACTATTCTATGCTATACTATACTATGCTATTCTATACTATACTATACTATTCTATTCTATACTATACTATACTATACTATTCTATGCTATACTGTACTATGCTATTCTATACTATTCTACACTATTCCGTACTATACTATTCTATACTATACTATACTATGCTATACTATACTATACTATACTATTCTATACTATTCTATGCTCTACTATTCTATACTATACTATACTATGCTATACTATGCTATTCTATACTATGCTATGCTATGCCATACTATGCTATACTATACTATTCTATACTATGCTATGCTATGCTATGCTATACTATGCTATACTATACTATTCTATACTATACTATGCTATGCTATGCTATACTATGCTATACTATACTATACTATTCTATGCTATACTATACTATACTATACTACACTACACTATTCTATACTATACTACACTATTCTATACTATACTATACTATTCTATGCTATACTATACTATGCTATACTATACTATGCTATGCTATGCTATGCTATACTATCCTATACTATACTATGCTATGCTATACTATACTATTCTATACTATACTATGCTATGCTATACTATCCTATTCTATGCTATGCTATACTATTCTATGCTATACTATACTATGCTATGCTATATATACCATTCTATACTATACTATGCTATGCTATACTATACTATTCTATACTATCCTATGCTATACTATTCTATACTATACTATACTATTCTCTACTATGCTATGCTACACTATACTATGCTATACTATTCTATACTATGCAATACTATATATGTTTCCCTGGTAGCTCAGCCATAAAGCATCCACCTGCAATGAAGGAGACACAGGTTGATCCCTGAGTTGAGAAGATCCCCTGGAGGAGGAAATTCCACAGTTGGAGGAGCCTGGCAGGCTACAGTCCATGGAGCTGCAAAGAGTCAGACCACAACAAAGCGTGTGTGCACGCACACACACACACGTACATATGTGGCTGACTCACTTTGCTGTAGAGCAGAAACTGACACAGCACACACACACACGTGCACACATGTACACATGTGGCTGACTCACTTTGCTGTACAGCAGAAACTGACACAGCAGTGTGAAACAACTATAGGGCAATAAACAAAAATTACACAAGTGGCCTGGTGGGAACAGAAAAAGAACAAATCCCAGGCAAGCAACACAAATAAAAACCTCAATAAACAATAAACAACCCTGCCACCTTTTTGTGATTATACACAAATGCTGTGTTTCTTGAGTCGTAAAAACAGAAAACAAACTGCGAGGATCAGGAATTAATCTGATGGATGGAAAGGAACATGACTGTGTTTTCCAGGGGCTCTCTGAAAGTTGGGCTGACCGTAACCACGAGCTGGCAAAGCCATGGTCATGTTAGAGTCCAAGTTCATCTCTCTACCTCAGGAAGACAATCACTCATGCCTGCAACCTTCGAAGAGTAAACTGACCAGCAAGGTACATTTCGTAACTAAAGATGATATTTTCTATAGAATAAGAGGAGCATTATTTTGATCACTTATCTTACAATTCTTTAGCATTTTCTGTTTCTGATTGTGGGTGGGGTATGTTTCCAAGTTTGCAAACCCTTCTAAGGCACATGTCAGGAGCCACTGTGCTTTTACAGTCTACCCACTGTAATGAAACTTGGAGGAGTTCAGCTTGGGAACTAGTTCCCACCTACAGGCTTGAGGCTGCTGTGATGTACAGGACCTGACAGAGCAAACACTGGTTTGGGGATTCTTGTGGGGAACAGGAAAATTCCTAGTTGTCCGCCTCTAGTTCCATTCAAACTGGAAGCTCAAAAGAATCTCTAAATGCATGGGACTCAACGGAAAAATCAGGAAAAGGGGCCTGTGAATTCTTACCCATCAGCCTTTTCAGAAAGATTTTAGGGAAAAGGAAAATATATATAAAGAAAGCTCAGACAGATTGGTAATGAAAGGGGGAAACACGTTTCAAAAATACTTTAAAATATGCTAAGAATCCATTGGTATTTCTGGAGCTCCCTCCTACCAGGCATGGGGACTCTGGGGGTCACATGGCCTGCAGGCCAAGTCCATGGATGTCATGGGAGGTTTACCCAGCATGGTCCAAATTCACTCGTGAGCATGGGTGTAAAGCTGAATTTTACCAAGTTTTCTCCATTAGTCCTATATGGTCACAGTGAGGGTAACCGTCAATTTTTAGACAAGAAGACATGACTGAGCAATCCTTGCTTTCTGTACTAGTCATATGCAAGATGAAATTTCCATGGACACTGCCACTGTCTACATAGCCAGGGGTCTTTCTTATCATTATCACCACTCCTGTCAATTTGGAGAGATTATTTCACCTCCGCCATTCACACTCAGCTGAAAACAGAACCGGGTGTAAATTTATTAGGACTACTCTGAAAAACAAAGTTTTAGAGTAGCGAAACCTGTGTTAAATTAGGTCATAATAAAAGAAAAATCTCTCATGGATTTTGACTGTGGTTTGACCAACATTCTAGAAACACACAAACACAGAAAATAAAAAGCCTTTCTTTTTTTTTTTTTAAAAAAAAAGACCTTTTAGAGTGTAATAATCCTCAGTAAAGAGGATTTTAAAATGAATTTCATCTGTTGCTTTTTAAAATAAATTCCAGTGATATTTTAATTTGAAAACATCACTCAAGTGCACAGAGGTCCATTCTTTATGGTGAGTCTCACAAGGACCCTCCACTGTCAAGGGCAATGCTTACATCTGAAAGTATGAGCCACTCAGAAAACATTTTCCATGCAAACTGTAAAACTGTCACTGAATTATTTAAACAAAAAGTAATTAAATTAAGTAAATAAAATTTTAAAACCATAGTGAAAGCTCTGACTTGAAAAAATCAGAATGGAACAATTAGTCTTCGAATTCCTGTGACTTTTCCCATTCAGCCAATCTACTTGGTATGTGCACAATGTGAGACTCCCTGAAGATAATAAATATTATTGTAACTGCCTAATTTGTATAGTTATCTACAAATGCTGTATCATCTGATACCTAGGAAAACAGAACATTAGTAAGACATATATTACCTCATTTTTATATATAAATAAACTCAGAGAACTAAACTAACCCAAGGTTACAATTCTAGTAAGAAGGAGAAATCCTGGATTTTTATCACTCATAAATCTAGTCTTGAAAATGTGAAACCATCTACCTTATGCCCCCTTGGGTAAAATCGTAATCTTAGATTAAAATATTAATTCCAAAGATAAATCTGACTTGCTTTGGATCTCCACAGAAATCTAAACTGATTTCATGACTCTTCCCCGCTGTAGCATCCTATCTGTGGTCAAATAGAGCAGACATAAACAACACGTGTATTTATAATGAAATTGGAACCTTCTTGCCTATCAGGTTCCCGACTGAATTTATTCTCTGGCTAGTGGACAGCATAAAGCTGAGTAACACTTCAGTGAACCACCCTGTGACCTGGGGAAATTTCATAGTTGACTTGATTATTGCAAACAGCCAAGGACTCTCTGGACTGTGCCTTTAATCCTCTACAGAGAAAAATAATAACAGCTAGGCTGAAGTCACATAGGCTATGGATGTAAAAATGGGATTTATTCCCTTAGGACGGGAGTGGGGTACCTCCAAGAAATGAAGGCCAAGAGAACTCAGTACGAATGCAACTTGCAATGGGCAGTGAGGGGGTACTTCTGAAATGACCATTAATAAAAATATTCATGATAATATCCTTAAAGTTTCTGACCATGCAAAGGACCATAAAGTTGTTTATGTTGAGAATAACAGTGAAATTAATGATAAAAAGACTGACTCAGAGGTCACTATCAGATGTGAACCTTTATGTTATCCTCATAACATCTATCGATCATAATTTGCATATACTTGCCCCATTTTATAGACAAGGAAACAATGGCTTAAATAACTTGTACAGGCTTCCCCGACGGTTCAGTGGATAAAGAATCTGCCTGCAGCATAGGAGACAAAGGCGACACGGGTTTGACCCCTGGTTGGGGACGATCCCCTGGAGGAGGCAATGGCAGCCCACTCCAGTGTTCTTGCCTGGGGAATCCCATGGACTGAGGAGCCTGGCGGGCTACAGTCCATGGGGTCACAAAGAGTTGGACCTGACTGAGCAACTAAACACACACACTCATACCCTTCCTAATGTCCCAAAGCTGGCAGTAAGAGGATTTGTTCCTAACTGTATAATGCAGAGCCCATGTTCTGGACCCTCGTGTTCTGCATCTAAGGATGGTTATGCGGAGAATTTTACAACATCAGACTTTTTCCCACAATTTTTTTTGTGTGTTGAATCTTTATTATTGATATTTATTTATTTGCTTTTTTCCCTACTTAAAAAAAAATACCTCCAGAACAGTGTAATAAATTAAGCTTTATCATGCCTTAGCATGAATTAATTTCTCAGTAGCTTTTGGTTGGAGAAACAAGAAAGAGAACCATGAGGCTGTAGATAGGTAGGAAGCCATGCAAGAAAAGCTTTAGAAGGTGAAGAGGAAGGAAATGGAAGAGAAATACCCTCTTTCCTACCAGGCAAGATGGGCTGGTACTGTGCAGAGTCAGTAACTTAACACAGGTTTCTTATTCATGCTATATTGCTTTCGAGGCTGTAAGGGGGAGTCTTGCTCATTTAGTCCTGCACTTATAGATCCAGATTGGAAAAGCAGCCGCAATCTCAAACACAGCAGAAGGGACAAGACCTATGGTGGGGAGGGCCCTCTCACAGTGACAGCTGAACGCCCCGATCTAGAAGTGAGGGCGTTTTGCTCACACTTCATTAATCAGAACTAACCACTGGCCAATGAACTAATGCTCCGGAGAAGCAAATGGCAACCCACTCCTGCGTTCTTGCCTGGAGAATTCCATGGACAGAGGAGCGTGCTGGGTCACAGTCCATGGGGTGGCAAGCAGTCGGAGACGACGGGGAGACTAACACCAAAGGACTAAGGCACTGATCACGTCACTGGCCACTCTAACCACAGGGGCCAGGGGTGCCGACCTACTGCGTGCAGACGGCGGGGAGGCAGAGTCACGACAGCGCTAGCGAGCTCCGGAGCACATCTGTCTTCCCAAACGCCTTCTGCTTCATTTGCTGCTCACGTCACTTTCTAAAACTCTTATTTTTTTCAGAAGTTCAGCTTCTCCTCCATTACACAGATGTACCATACGACCAAAGTAAGCCAAGAACATATCTTTTAAACATATCTGAGATGAGAAATAGCAAGGCTAATGCCGGGCCCCTATTTGCGATGGGAGGGTTCTGTCATCTTTATCAAAGAGACAGTCGTGTCTGCTCCTTCAATTATGTTCCTTCCTTATACATTATCTTATCAGAGGCATTGTATGGGATCTTAAAATTATGAATTTCTGACTGATGTGAGCAATTCATCTTATTGTAATTTTCTGTGAATATTATGATAGCCAAGAGGAAAGGGAAATTCATCTGTATGCTCTGAGATCTTTGAAAATCAAACTTTACTTTAAAAATAAATTTTATTGCCATAAGGTATTCCTTTTGTGTCATTCCTCACCCCGGAGAGAATGTGATGGACCCTTAGTGATGAGTAGTATCTGAATCACGCTGGAAGATGTCAAAATAAAATGAAGATTTCAAAAAGAGAAGAGCTTCCTACAATTTTGCAAGAAAGAGAAGGGGGGAGAAATCTCATTTCAAATCACACCTCAATCAGCAAAGATTTCATTTTCCAGAAACTATATGTATTTACTTAACCATCTGTGGTTTGGTAAAGGGATCCAGTAATTCTGTTGAGGCTCCCTACATGTCCCTATCTATGCTTGCGCTGAACACAATGACGATCAGGGTTATAAGAATTCATCAAAATCCCCCAAGCCCTGACATTCTAGCTAAGAAGGAAAGACAGACAGTGCCACAGACCAGGGCGACCAGAAGCAGAACCGGAGACAAGGAGTCATGAGCCTTAGTCTGTTTTTATTTTAATTGGAAGCGAATTCATAATCTGCTGATGAAGAGAGTGGGGACGTTTCCTGGGGGAAACTGATCACGGTGTGAAGGAAGCAGGACCAGCTGGAGGAAAAGCCAGGCAAGGAGGTGATTTCAGGCAGCACCTCACAGCAGGGAGTCTGACCCCTGGGATAATTCTGAAGAGTAAATAACACTGACTGGTTGTCTTGACCTCAGGCTTCCCTGGCGGCTCAAACAGTAAAGAATCTACCTGTAATGCAGGAGACACAGGTTCAGCACGTGGGTGGGAAAGATCCCTTTGAGGAAGGTATGGCCACCCACTCCAGGGGTTGCCTGGAAAATTCCATGGACAGAGCAGTCTGGCTGACTAAAGTCCACAGGATTGCAAAGAGTGAGACATGACTGAGCGACTACCATACACATACAAGGCAAAGGAGATGGTTTTCATGCTCTTGAACATCTCAGTTCATGGCTAAGATCTCCATCAAGGCCACATCAAATCCAAGAGACTTTCTGTTCTCTGCACATGTCATCAAAATAGCCCCAGTTGCCCAAGGTCAGTTCTCCAGAGAAATCTTGCAGACTGTGGTCCCTGAAGGCAATCCCTCGGTCCCTCCAAGGGATTCAAGAGAACCTGAGCAAACAACTGATATTATCAACTACAGTCCACCTCTGTGTTATATGAATCTACACATTAAATTTATACCATCATGGCATGCTCAAGATGCTGCTGAGTCAACATTTCTGAGGGAACTTACCAGAGAGGGTAAGTGGAATGAACTATAGCTCTCCTTCCTGCATTGGGTTCCAAACTGTAACTTGCTCTTGCCATCTGCCTGCACTGGGACAGCTCTTTGCTCCCACGAGAATCATCTCCCTGCCTTTCCCTTCACTAGGTGTACATTTTAAATTACCTGCTGGCTCAGATGGTAAAGAATCCGCCTGCCATGTGGGAGACCTGGGCTTGATCCCTGGGTTGGGAAGATCCCCTGGACGAGGGCACGGCAACCCACTCCAGTATCCTTGCCTGGAGAATCCTCATGGAAAGAAGAGACTGGTGGACTTGAGTACATGGGGTCTCACGGAGTCAGACATGACTTACCAACCATGCGCAAATAGATTCAAACTTTCAGTTTATACTTTCAGTGGCCCCCAACATTTTGCTTCCTGAGAAAGACCCCATCCAGGCCAAAGTATCTAAAATGTCCCCCTAGAGAAAACAGCTGGTAACCACTAGACTGCTATTGACTTCATAGATGCCTATGAAATGACCCTAAAATGTTCAAAATAAGAGTATGCCAAGAGGAAAAGAACTCTGATTTAATATTTATTCTTTGGAAAGACGTTTGTTTCAGCTGTTGGAAGGCAGTGATGAGCAAGGCTGACAGGCCCCATCCTGGAGAAAGGCTGCTTTATGCCTCCACAGACATCCCCTCCTCAGCACATCCCTTGTCGCCTTCTCTTCACTTGCCTAGTTGAGAACCCCTGATTTCTGCAGGCAGAAATCTCTGAAGACTTCCCTGAGCCTCTGAAAGTGCTAATTGTTCAGTTATGTTCCAACTCTTTGAGTTGGACAGTAGTAGCCCACCAACCTTATCTGTCAGTGGGATTTTTTTCAGGCAAGAATACTTGGCGTGGGTTGCCATTTCCTCCTCCAGGGGATCGTCTCAACCCAGGGATCGAACAAACCCACGTCTCCCGCGTTGGCAGGCCAATTCTTTTGCTACTAGCACCACCTGGGAAGCCCATCAACTCTCTAATACACGCAATTTAAATATAGATCTTATGATCTGACTAGTATCACTAGTTCTATGTTAGCAGTCTGCGGGTGAGATGGATACTTCTGGCTAACTAAGGAAGCTAGCACTGCATATATTTTTTCTATAAGAAAATAAATTTGGGTTGTAAACAATTTAGTCACAAATTTATCCTGGCAACCAAGGAAATCAGGGTGTACCTGTACTATCTTGTGGCTTTAGTGATGAAGTACCAAGATACTCACATCTCATTCCTTCTGTCTCTCCTGTTAAACATTCCCATGATTTAGGACTCTATTCCCAAACCAACCTGAGTGGTTGTCAGTAGTATTCAATGGGCATCCAGCCAGTGGGGTAGGGAGGTCGGGGCCCCTGCAGAGGATGTTTCTCACCTGGGACCCAACGTCTTTGATCTCTTTCTTAATTTAGTTTCATCGTGACTCCATCTTCCCCAGGCGGAAGCCAGAAACACTCACAGTCCGGCTTCTGGGCCTGCAGAAGACCTGAGCTCCCCCAGTCAGAATTAGAAAGAGTGGACTACCCTGGTGGCACATCGGATAAGAATCTGCCTGGTAATGCAGAGGGCACAGATCTGATCCCCAGTCCTGGAAGATGCTACATGCCTCTGAGCAACTAAGCCTGTGCGCCAGAGCTACTAAACCACTGACATCTAGCGCCTGGGCTCTGCATGATGAGAAGCCCACGTATGCAAGAGCAGCCCCACTCGCTGCAGCTAGAGAAAGCCCGAGTGCAGCAATGAAGACCCAGTGCAACCAAAAATAAATAAGTTATATTAAAAAAAAGGAACAGAAAGGGAGCCGGTGAGAGGCAGCCAAGCACAGGGGCCCACTACCTGTCCGGTGTGGAGGCAGCGTTTTGAAAGTGTCAGTGATGTGTCTGCCAAGAGACAGTGGCCTGCCTGAAGTAAGCCCAAGGCTTGCTCCAGGCTACATAGCCCAAGGCCAGCTTTACAGCACCCCAAGGTGTCTGCAACCATCCAGTCCCTTTTAAAGGGAAAGTTGCTCAGTCGTGTCCGACTCTTTGCGATCCCATGGACTATACAATCCATGGAATTCTCCAGGCCAGAATACTGGAGTGGGTAGCCTTTTCGGGTGGATTCTTGACCCGCTGAGCCACCAGGGAAGCCCAGGAATTCAGGAGTGGGTAGTCTATCCCTTCTTCAGGGGATCTTTCTGACCCCGAGTCTCCTGCATTGCAGGCAGATTCTTTACCAGCTGAGCTACCATGGAATGCCTTTTATTATTTTTCATGGTTTTTTTTTCGTGATGCAACTTATTTTTAAATTTTTTTAAAAATTTATTTATTTTAATTGGAAGCTAATTACTTTACAATATTGTGGTGGTTTTTGCCATACATTCACATGAATCAGCCATGAGTGTACATGTATTCCCCTTTAAATGTTCATTTAAAAGGGAAATGTAAAAATGTAAAATGCAAATATAAAAGGGAATCCCTTTTACAAAGAACTCTGACCCTTCAAAGCCTAGAATAGTGACACCAGAACTCGCTGCCACACCCCCACTTAGGGCTTCTCTGCACACTTTTCCTCCCTTAGGACGCTGGGGCTCTGCTTGGCCCTTGACAGCCCTGGAATTGAAGCTCTGCCCTTGGACCCCCATGCAGCGCAGATGTCCGGCCTGATCCTGGCCCTCCTGGTCACCTGGGGTCTTCCCTCTTATTAGATCCCATGTCCTCCTCCTGGTCAGTGCTGGCCGTTCTGGCCGCCTTCTGACTGAGGCCAGCTGGCTGTCCTCTAGCCAGTTGTAGCTCAGCTGACTGTTGGCCACCCTCTGCCCTTCTGGCTCAGCAATCAAATGCCTATGATCCAAGGTTCCTGAGACAGCAGCTGGCTCACTTCTGTGTCCCAGAGCATCTGGAGGACCCCGGTCCTCAAGGAAGCAGGGAGAGCTCACTTATCAAGGACAGAGTCTTAAAAGACCCAACTCCGGTCATATGTAGCTGCCGGCCCCTCCCCTGGAGTCTGCAGCTCTCAGAGCTTAGGTGCAATAGGGCGATGGCTTGAAACGGAATAATTAGAGAAACAATCACATTTAAATCTCTCTGGTTGGTGTTTGGTTCTATGCTCTGTCCTGTGTTTTGCTGAGTTTCCTTGATGAGCGTCCTGAAAATTAGTGCTAAGTGAAGAGAACCTGAGGTCCCAGTTGAGGAAAGATCAACACCCTCGAAGGGGAACTGAGAACATGTTTTCTGTTTAGCGTTTTCCGAGTAGTCCTGATGCTGCTCACAACACAATAATACAGACGGATGACAGTGAAAGGGAGCGGGGTGGCAGGAGGGAGAGGTAGATAGGACGGAACGTTGCTCCCAACCAGAGTGGAAATGTCCCAGCACCAGAGGCAGGCAGGAGGGAGCCGAGACTGCAGAGTTGGCACAGAGATAGACAAAGAGACAAGACAGGGGGACCCCTGCAGCTGGGGAGACAGCCCCCCAACACCTGGAGGAGAGAAGGAACAGCAATGATAATAGGAATTGAGCCCAAGTGTTGAAGATAAGCCAGCTGTTCCATAATTCTCATATAAGTCTTTCCCATGTGCATTTATCGGCTTTCCATAGCGTCTTCTGAACTCATTGATTTCAATCATTTTGGACCTAGAAATATCTTATCTCTAGTGGACCATAGCATCCATCAGGAGCTACTGTAGAAGGAGAATCCTGGCAGGCACCGTCAGAGCCAACAGCTTGTGAAGTCAGCGATGCCCTCCCAGGCTATCACTGATGGCGGTGGTCGCTGGGGTGGATGGACCAAACACCCAGCACTGGGCTGAATCGTGGGCCCCCAAGAAGACATGCTGCAGCGCTAATGTACCAGTGGCTATGTGACTATTTGGAAATTGAGTCACTGCAGATATAATTAGTTAAAATGAGGTCATACTGGAATAAGAAGGACCCTTAATCAATATGACCGCTGTCCTTACAAGAAGACAGAGACACCAGACGTAGAATGCCACGTGACAAGGTGGCAGGAACCCAGGTGACGTGGCCACAAGCCGAGGCATGCTGGGAACAGCCTACAAATACCAGAAACTAGGGAGGAGCCGGGAGGCCCTCCTGTGGGTTTCAGAGGGGGCCTGGACCTGTGACACGATTTCAGACTTCTGACCTCCTGAGAGAACACATTTCTGACTTTCTAAGCTGCTCAGTTAGTGGCAGTTTGTTACTGCAGGCCTAGAAAACAAACACCCCCAGAATAAGACATAAGAACTTCCAAAAACACATGAATTCAAATACACAACAGTGAAAACACAGAATTAGACGGTATCATTTTTCCAAACTTGAGTTTTGTTTTGAGTGTATACTTTCTTTGGTTATAATCAATTAAATTACATATTGCTCCTGCCTAAAAATTCTCCCCTAAGAAGCATTTTCATTGTTCTCTTTAGTGTTGAACAACAGGAAAGAGACTGTAAACAGGAAGCAGATGGTAAACAAACGAACAACCAAAATGTGAGGAGACAAGCACGATCTGGACCCAAATTACTGCTGCACGTGATGACAGAGATTCAAAAAAGGAACCAAAGTATAAATCACAGCGCAAGCACAGATTCCAAGAATGTCTAGAGTCCAGTAGGTTCCCTTTTGATTCTTGTCCCTCTTAATTCCAACAGCAAATCTCTAAGGAAAGAGGAAAACGAGTTTGCGCCTGTAACAGAATTTGCACGGTGGTTACTCCCGGGGTGTGCACACATGTTAAGTCACTCAGTCGTGTCCAACTCTGTGACTCTATGGACTGCAGCCCACCAGGCTCCTCTGTCCATGGGATTCTCCAGGCAAGAACACTGGAGAGGGTTCCCATGCCTTCCTCCAGGGGGTCTTACAGACCCAGGGACCAAACTCACGTCTCTTATATCTCCTGTGTTGGCAAGCGGGTTCTTTACCACTAGTACCACCTAAGAAGCCCCCTACTCAAGGTACCCCAGTCAATTACGAAAGCTTCAAGGTATTTGTTTATCTTGGTCTCCCAAGGGGGGGAAAAATGGAAGAAGAGATGTTAAAATACAGCTCTTAAAAGGAGCAGGAGGAGGTGTAGGTTTGATCGTGAGGTTTTCCTTAGCAGCAGGTGGGAGACTGTGAGACAGAGCGGGAACCCGCTTATTTTGAGCCGGCGTTCAGAAATCTGAGAGCCACTAGTTGAAGTGCTGGCCGAGCCACACTGAGAAGATGTAACTACAGCATCAAAATAAGGTTCGCGCATTTTCAAAAGCAGGAAATTACAGTATACCTACCTTTTAAATGAAAAACTCAATTCATTTCTGCATTTTTAAAAACAGAGCCTGAAAATTAAGGGGATGACTCACCTCCAGAGTGTGGTTTTCCTATTCTTTTCACTCACTTTCCCATCTCCCATTAGTCAGGTGCCCTATTTTCACCCAGAATGCTTAGTTAGGATGGTGGTGTCTTCATCTAGGGGCCGTTCTTCCTGTGGGGCCCCCAGAGGGGACATGGAGGGGGCTGGGGTCTCTGCAATGGGATGGACCACCCTCTTCTGGAGGAGAGGTGCCAGCAGTCCATCACCGTGGATGGGGCCCCTTGCTCTCCGTGTCTGGGTGGCCCCGTCTAGTCTCAATGCTAGGTGAGTTGCCTTCGCTGGATACCAGAGATCTCAGCCCATGAACTAAAGAAAGCCATGCGTTTTGTGGGCCAGTGGTTCCGTCTTGGATTCCCCTTGCCCTCTCTGCGGCTTCTCGGTGGAAGCGAGGCGCTCTGCTCTGGGGCACCCGGCTACCTCTTACTAGATCCACCCCCCTTGTTAAGCCAAGTGCCAGACAGGCTGACACGCACAGGATGAAGTGTTATAATTGAACGGTTTGGACAATTTGAGATTCAAGATGGGATGAGCACTCCGCAGACACCCTCCTCTTCCTCCCCTTCACCTACGAATGCAGTGGGAGGGCTGCTGTCTGCATCGCTAGCTTCCCACAAAACCTTGCCAGTAATAATTAGCGCCCAATGCAAACACAGAGCAGTTCTTTCTGGCAGAGAAAGAACGAGAGAAAAAAAAAAAAGAAAAGAGAAGACCTTACTGAAAATAAGAAAAGCCCTTTTCTCCTGCTTTATTTTTAACCTGACGTGTTGCAGAGGCCCGAATGTCACCAGATTGTCATTAGTGTCACTTTTCCTCATGTTCCATATGTGACGTGACATACCATCCGACTAATGGAACCCAATGAACAATATGTCAACATAAAGGAGCACACTGGGTCACAAATATGCTTTGAGAATGTTCAATTGCAAGGAAATGCAGATTGAACGTGTTTTCCATAGGAATAAAATCGAGCGTGTAGTTAATGCCTCACATTTAGGGATAATATCAATACCTTGGAGACCCCAAGAGCCAGCATACATTGCGGAACGACCTGTAAAATGCACAGTATCAACACGTATCGATGGCACAGGCAGGCGGAAGCGTGCAAACCAGCGAGAAGGACCGCCACGGGGAAGGACGCCTTCTCTGAGGAGGCAAACGACCGTGGGAAGGCGCCGAGCCACATCCAGAAAACGTGTGAAAGGTGGACAAGCACGCCAGAGTTCTGATTTCAATGTTCAGCTGTACCGTCTGTTAGCAGCCTTTGTCCTCGCCCGCCGACACCACGTTGATGGAACCAAGGCTCCAGAGCCGAGGGCTCTGGGCTCCGCCCGCCCCGTGGACCCGCCCTGACCCCACCCCCAGGCCGTCCTCCCGGGCAGGGCCAGGCCCGCCCAGAGCATCCTCCGCCCCGCATGCAGTCCACCCTTATGAGATCCTCCACAGACCAGCAGCAGGAGGTTAAGCTCCGCGCCCCTCGAGTCAACCCTTCCAGGAGCTTCTCAGAACAGTGCACAGTTTCTTCGACCTTGACCCCCAGACCTGAACATCGGTCGATGAGTTTTGCCTCCCACGTACAGAAACAGGGTGCCGATGCTGGGTTAGAGCCGCTTCTCTCCAGTTTCCACCCATCCCCATCGCACAGAAGGAAGCGTCTCCTGCTCCCCTCAGGGGTGCCCACGAGGCCCTCCTCTCCTGGCCCCTCGGGCCTTTGTCTCACCTAATCCGGTTTTTCTGGGTCCAGGGCCCCCTCGTGACTGCACCTTTCATGTCTCCCCGGTCGAAAGTCAGAGTGCTGCTGGCTCTCTCCATCTCTTTCCCTGTCTCCCTGGCTTTCTCTGTCTCTCTGTGTCTCTATCTCTTTCTCTCCCCTTCTTATCTCCTCTCTCTGACCCAGCGGTCTGAAATGATCAGGGACCTCCGGTCTTCAGGTGCCCTCCCCCAGCCTTCATCTTCCAGGCTGCTCGGCGATCCCTGGTTCTCACTCCTCCCCTGGCTTCATCCGTCTCACGCATCCCCTCTTCCTCCTGCTCACCATTTCTTTCTTCCCTTCCGCACCCGCTCCTTCCAGCAGATGGATGTAGGTACTTCACAGCACCCAGATTTCAAGTCTCTCCCGTAGACACTTGCTCTACCACACTGATATTCTTGCCATCGGTGGTGAATGTTAACTTCACAAGTTCCAGCCACCTGCCCCCGTCTGTCTGCATGATCCTGCCTGACCAGTGAACCCATCCTCCCTAACTCATCCCAACCTGTGACTCTGCACCTCCCACCATCCGCCCAACGGTGCAGCCACTCCTCCTCCGCCCCCAACAAGGAGTCAGGGTCCTGCTGGGCTGACAGTTCACCCACATTGTCCTTAAGGCATTGCTGGTCATTCTTGATCCATCCATTCATCCATTCATCCAACCACCTCTGGTTATTGCAACGTCCTCTGCTCTGTGGTGAGGAGCATTGCAAATGACCCCACACTTGGCTCTTCAAGCATTTGCTTTAGCTCAGGAGAACACCTCAGCTTTATAAGCAGATAATTACAGCAGAGAGAGTTGATGCAAGGATTGGGCTAAATAAAAAGTATTATGGGATGATAGGGGAGGCACCTAATCTAATACTGGAGGGGTCAAGGGCAGCATCACAGAAAGTGCGTCTTACAGGGTGAGAACTAACAGATGTGTTGAATGCATCCTAAAGGTGCCTGCGTGTGTCCAGGCCTAGAGGTGAGAGACGGAGGGATCAAGAGACAGACAGTTTCTGTGAATGGCCGGTGCCCTTGGCTGGAGCCTAGAGCTCAGAGGTCAGTCTATCCCACCCTCCACTGAAGGGTGTTAACTGGGGAAGGTCCTGATGGGACTTCCCACTCATAAAGGTGGTAAACTGCTGGAGTCAGCTGAGACAGGTGGCCAGTTAGACGCTGGGAGAGTCACCCAGATGTGTGACGGAGGCATCTTCCTGAACTGAGGAGGTGACCTTGGGAACAAACAGAAACAGGCCAATGGAAGGTCTATGAATCAGGCAGAGGCACGCAGACTCGGTGTTCAATTGGTGCTGAGGGGGTGGAGCCTGGTAGAGAGGGCGTGGAGGTGACCAGGATGCCCGCTGAGGGGTGGAGCCTGGTAGAGTGGGCGTGGAGGTGACCAGGATGCCCGCTGAGGAGTGGAGCCTGGTAGAGCGGGCATGGAGGTGACCAGGATGCCCACTGAGGGGACAAACGGGGGGACAATCCTCCCCAGTATTCAGCACTCCATGCCCAAGCTGTGCCCACCCCCAACCTCGCTATCCCATCCTGGAGGCCCTTTCAGCTCGATAAACATAGCGACAGGGGTTGCTCAGGCCTTTCCAGCAGCTCTGGTGGACTGGGCGGCTTATACACAGCAGAGCTTCATTTCTCTCAGTCTGGAGGCAGACCGTGCGAGGTCAGGGTACCAGCATGGCCAGGTGGGGACCCTTCTGGGCATTGGACATCTCTCTCTGCCCTTTCATGGTGCAGGGGGTAGGGCTCTCTGAACCTCTCCTGTAAGGACACCGATCCCATTCACGGGGGCTACACCCTTATGATTTAATCACCCCTAAAACTTTTACCTCCTAATACCACCACCCTGGGGGCTCGGATTTCAACAAATGGATTTGGAGTGGGAGCACAAGCCTTCAGACCACGGCAGGATTTACTGAGAATAACTGAACCCCTTTGGTGGAACTAGAACCATGTTTATTTTTTTACACATAAGATTTCAAAGTAATTGAAGCAAACGAACTATTAAAAAAGCCCAGTGAGACTCTAGTGTTATCCTCCCCATATAGTAATTGTGGGAACTCCGGCCCAGGTAACCAGGACCAGGATGACGCTCCCATCCTTAGTTGTCGGCTCCAGCCAATGCTTTCCACGAGCCCCGGGCCCTGTGCGGGAGTGCACTGCCTCTTCCTCCTGGTGATTTTTCTCTGCATCTGCAGACCTTCAAGGATTCCGGTGAGCACAGCCTCTGGTGACCCACCTCCCTCCCCTCCTTCTGGGCAGCCTGGGATCTTTCGCTCAGCAACTGGTTCTGCTGATTCTCCCTGCTATGTTTTTCCCCAGAATCCACGTATTGTAATAGGAGCAGCATTTTAAATGCCTTTTGGTGGGAAGAATTCACTCCTGTTTGTCATCTGATCAGACAAAACTATAACAATTCTTACTGTGACATCCATGGACACTTCCTTGATGGTAGGAATTAAAGATATGATGGTTTTTAAAAAAGATATTATGGTTTAATATTAACTGATGGTCAACAAGGTTTAGGATACGTTGTTCACATGAGTTCTAAGTAGCATAAATATTCATTGAATGAATAAAAGAATTAACTAATGAAAGAGTTAACCTGAGCCATCCTATCTGATTAACTAGAGCTAAACCACTTCTAAGCCAACCCAAAATTGAATGTGTGTGCTGGGATATTGGAAACCCCTAGATGGACAGAGAGGCCTGGTAGGCTGCAGTGCGTGGGGTCACTGAGTTGGACACGACTAAGCAACTTCACTTTCACTTTTTACTTTCATGCATTGGAGAAGGAAATGGCAACCCACTCCAGTGCCCTTGCCTGGAGAATCTCTGGAATAGGGATGCCTGGTGAGCTGCCGTCTATGGGGTCGCACAGAGTCGGACATGACTGAAGCGACTTAGCAGCAGCAGCAGCAGCAGCAGATATTAGTCACATGATCCACCCCTCAACTCAAGTCTAAGGAAATTAGGAGAGGGAATTCATGACTATGAGTTAATTGCCAAATGACAGATCCTTCACAGCTACCGGCTGGATCTTAATGGCAACTCTAGGTGTCATTACCCCCACTTCCAAGTGGGAACTGGGAAATGAATCCAGTTTTGTAGGATTCCATGCTTCTGAGAGTTATCCAACATGGTGCTAGAGCCTTTGAGGATTAATAACATTCCTTTAACTATAGTTATTTTGGAAATCAGCCTTTTCTCTGTAGCACCATCGATCTGTATTTTGCTATTAAATAAATGTTGCAATGAGTTGATGAGAGCCATTGCGCTCTCTTCCAAGGGTCCTTCAGCTTTGACCTGAGTCCACTGTTTCCTCTTATCTGTTCTCCTGTCACCAACAAGAGTGGGGGGGTGGTATTCTTTTTCTGAGAGGACTAGAGAGATGACTCATGCCACTTACCATGTTTTCCCATGACCAACTTACTCTGCAGTTACCACTGAGCTTAATGGAATTGCCAGGCTGTTACTATGTGATTACTGGGAAATAATAGTGGGTATTTTGCTGTGAGTCCGTCAGAAACCCATATCACCAATACACCGACCACTTATCCCTGTAATTAAGATATTGTTGGCTTCTGTGCACTAGTTTAAACAACAACAAAAAGAAACTATATTTTAAAAGTAACGGGAGCCTAGGAAGTTCATAACATCAGATACCTGAGGTTTTGTAAAAATGAACATCAGATACCTGAGGTTTTGTAAATGATCCATCAGCTCCTGACGACGATGCTAGACTTTGTGTCGAATCACCATAATGGATACTTTGTTGTTCCAACCAGCTAGAAACAGATGTATTTACAGTTCCACCAGCTGCAGACCCACTATTAAAAAGCCAGATTTATACTTCCTATTATATCTGTACTTCCTTGTTAAATCCCCTCTCCCACTCCTGAATCAGAAGTGGTAAGAGAGGGGAAGGAAAACTGCACTCCAGTGGCCAAGAAACTGAATAATATGTGTTTATCTGAGAATAAAAGCACGGAAGACTGAAAGAACTGGTCTAGCAATTCATAAGTAAGCATGAAGAATTCCAAGACTTTTTTGTGTGTGAAACTACTGTACGTCATGTCATAAATAGTGGCAATTAATGACTGAACACCCTCCTGCCCTTAGGGAGAAAAGATACCACTCCAGGCTGTGTGCTAAGTGGCTCAGTCACGTCCAACCCTCCGGAATGCCATGGACTGTAGCCCTTCAGGCTCCTCGGTCTGTGCGATTCTCCAGGCAGGAGTACTGGAGTGGGTTGCTATTTCTTTCTCCGTTGGATCTTCTCAACTCAGGTGCTGAACCTGTGTCTCCTGCCTTGGTAGATGGATTCTTTACCGTAGAGCCACTGGGGAACCCAACTGATGACTGCTTAGTCACTTCGTCATGTCCAACTCTCTGCGACCCCATGGACTGTAGCCCGCCAGGCTCCTCTGTCTATGGGATTCTCCAGGAAAGAATACTGGAGTGGGTAGCCATTCCCTTCTCCAAACTGATGACTGGACTACTCTAAATTACCTAGGAGCTTTGCTAATATGCAAAAGCTCTGAAAACATTCTTCCCCCTGGAGAAGGCAATGGCAGCCCACTCCAGCGTTCTTGCCTGGAGAATCCCATGTACAGAGAGGAGCCTGGCAGGCTACAGTCTATGGGTTCGCAAAGAGTCTGACATGGCTGAGCACCTAAGCTCTGAAAACATTTCGCATCAAGTATACGTTACTTTTTTCTGCACCAAGATCGGGGATGCACGGTCTACTCCTGAATTGGAGAGTTGGAGGTCGAAGTCAGTGGCCTTCATAGAGATAAGCATGGTGTTCTTCTCATGCCTCTCTGAGTGGCAGTGCTCCTGGCGGGATGTGGGAACCAAGATCTGTGCTCCACTTCAGAGACTTGACTGTCCCCCAAGTGAGGGCAACTCTCCCTGATTGCCCTTCGGGTAGCATTGGAGGTGGTGCAGTCTGGGAAAAGAGAGCCCTAAAGATCACAAAATAGAGGTATTCCGAAAGACCTGCTGAAAACCTGCAGCTAGTTGGTAGGGCTTTACAGAGGACCCAAAAGTCATACTTCAGAAAATGAGGAACATTGGCGAAGAAGATCATCTGTTTGCAAAGCAGAAATAGCCTTCACTTTCTGAAGTCCTATCTATTTATTTCTGTGCCTTTTGTAGAAGCCCATCTACTAAATTTCGGTTTTCAGGGACTGACACATACACACTATTGATAGACACTGTGTGTAAAGTAGATTAGTAATGACAGCACGCTGTGGAGCATGGGGACCTCTCCTATGCACCGTGGTGACCTGGATGGGAAAGAAGTCCAAAGGGAGGGGGTATTTGTACATGCATGGCTGATTCACGGCGCTGTACAGTAGAAACTAACACATTGTGGAGCAACTATACTCCAATAACATTAATTTTATAAGAGGGACAAGGTGTTCCCAGTTTCCCAGACCTCCCTCTCACCTATTACTTGATGTCTTTTCTACCTAACTTTTTAGCGGTGATGCAGATTCCACACAAATGGAGAATAAAATGAGACGACCGAATTTATTTTTACTTATGGACCTGAGCCAGAGTTTAAATGACTCCAGCGATGGCACTTACTTCCCTGGGGAGCTTGTTCTCTAGTCTAATAGATCTCCCTGTTAGGAAATCCCTCTTATAATTCAGCATAAATTGTCCCTTGCTGAATTCCATCCCATTATTCCTAGTTAGATGTCCTTGGACTCCCTTAAACAACGAATCCTCTCCTCATTGGCCTGTCCATTTCCAGGCAGGAGAAGGAGACGGAGAGAAGAGAAAATGGTAGGGATGATGAGGAAGAATGGAGTCGAAGGTACCAGCTCTGCCCAAGCCTCTGTCTAATCAATGAATGTTTCAGCCACAAACTGTTACATATGGACACAGGCAGCAAATTTATTAACAATGGGATTGAGTAATGCTTGAAAAATATTTAATTTTCAGCCAAGCTTGACATCCACCTCTTTGTAATTTCTCTGTGAGATAGGTCAAAATCATAAAGTTAAAGACTAAAGGTACAGTGAAAATATAAAGTTAAAGATTAAAGATATCTGTGTGCAAGTCTTAAAGCCATAGACTTCGTTATTGATCATTTCTTTTTCTTCCTCACACCCAGTGTCTTTTTAATAACGGACACTATTCATTGAGACATTTTAAACATCTTGACACTGTATTTATGATCTCACTGAAAACTCACAGGCAGCCCTGACACAGTTTGTGCAGAACTCCAGGATCAAAAATTGCCTCTCTGCTCCCATGTACTTGTGGCGATTTTTGTTGTTAAGTCGCTAAGTCATGTCTGACTCCATGTGACCCTATGGACTGCAGCATGCCAGGCTTCCCTGTCCTTAAGTATCTCCCAGAGTTAGCTCAAACTGATGTCCATTGAGTCGGTGATGCCATCCAACCAACTCATCCTCTGTTGCCCCCTTCTCCTCCTGCTTTCAATCTCTCCCAGCATCAGGGTCTTTTCCAACAAGTCGGCTATTCACATCATGTGGCCAGAGTATTGGAGCTTCAGCTTCGGCATCAGTCCTTTCAGTGAATATTCAGAGTTGATTTCCTTTAGGATGGACTGGTGTGATGGAAGCGGCCTTAGCACAACATCCCAAGATGCCAGTGATAGTGGGTCAGGGCAAGTTGGAATCTGACCATTGAGTTCTTCTACAGAAACATGCTGGATGTGAGCCTGAGAGTAAGATCTGTCTCTCTTTAGGTATCTGGACTGAAATATGTAAAACTTCAGTTCAGTTCAGTTCAGTTCAGTTCAGTTGCTCAGTTGTGTCTGAGTATTTGTGACCCCATGAACCACAGCACGCCAGGCCTCCCTGTCCATCACCAACTCCCAGAGTCCACCCAAACCCATGTCCATTGATTCAGTGATGCCATCCAACCATCTCATCCTCTGTTGTCCCCTTCTCCTCCTGCCCTCAATCTTTCCCAGCATCAGGATCTTTTCCAATGAGTCAGTTCTTCGCATCAAGTGACCTAAGTATTGGAGTTTCAGCTTCAACATCAGTCCTTCCAATGAACACCCAGGACTGATCTCCTTTAGGATGGACTCGATGGACGTGAGTCTGAGTGAACTCCAGGAGATGGTGATGGACAGGGAGGCCTGGTGTGCTGCGATTCATGGGGTCGCAGAGTTGGACACGACAGAGCGACTAAACTGAACTGAACTGAACTGAAACTACATTAGTATTCTTGGAAACACAAATAGTTTTCCTTTACAGATGAGAAAACTGAGCAGCAGAAGAAACATTGACATCCAAGACCTTTTGATTCAGAGCTACACTTCTCATCACAGAAGACTCACTGCCTCCAGGGTTTCTAGTGCATGTTCTAAACTGCAGTTGAGAGGTCTGTGCATTGTTTATGGCGGGGTTAGAGTCAGTCCTCGTGAGGAATCTCTTAAACCAGGGATCCCCAACCCCCACATTCTAATACCTGATGATCTGAGGTGGATCTGATGCAATAATAATAAAATTAAGGGCACAATAAATGTAATGCGCTTGAATCACCCTGAAACCTCCCCCCACTTCACCCCATCCATGGTAAAACTGTCTTCTATGAAACTGGTCCCTAGTGCTAAAAATATGGGAGCCTGCTGTCTTACACTACTTTCATCAAAACTGTGTTTGTGTCGGCTGCACTTGGGTCCGATTCGTATTTTTACAAACACATCCTACAAGCAGCTGGGATATCTACCCCACACAAGAACTAGCAAGACTGGAATTCCACAGTTAAGTAGATAAAGACAGAAATGCTTGGCCACAACCAAGTCACTCCTGAGGTCGCAGAAAAAGTTGAAGGAAAGGAACCCTCATCACATTCTTTCTAACCACTGGCCTTATCTTACCCCCAAATTTCCAATTCACTTGGCAAAATTCTTTCTGATGTTGTACCCATGAGACACACAGGGCTTAAGGGAAATCGATTTCTCTGTAGTCTCACTTTAGAAACAGTTGAGAGTCTTAGAAAAGATGTTCCATCCAAAGCTGTCTTGAAAGGAAACCGGGTTCTTCCCACTGGCAAGTATGTCTGCTGGCTTTAAGCCAGTTTGCCATGCTGTTTGTACGCCTCCCATCTTGGTTTCCTTCTCCTGCCTTGAGGTAGGCCCTATAGTATTCCTCCAGGACCCAAATCTATTAAGCAGCAAAAACGAAGTATGCAAATGATCTCCCAGCTACATGCGTGAAGCCTGCAAATGTTATTCTTAGGAAAGTGCTGATTATGGCAATTTATGAATTAACATGTCAGGCACTGAGGTTTGAAACCTTATAACAGTGTTTACTGTATAAGAGCCCCCAGATGAATTGAGAAATATTGAATAGAAGGGGAAAGACAGCAAAATCAGTGATTCAGTGATGCTAAGGTTGCCAACATCCGATTTCTGCCCTGCTAATTCTGCCAACTCCAGCCGCATTTGCGCACACATGAACAGGTGCACACCTGCAGACAGGCATGCACAGGCACATGCCCACACACGTGTGCACATGCAGACGTACAACACACACACAGTAAGGCAGAGAAGAGACACAGAACAGAAGCGAGCAGAGTGATAGTCAGTCCTTCTGGTCTAAGCTTCCTGGCTGTTTGTCACCCCAAGACCACTGATTCAAGTTATTTCCTTTTTCTAAGTCTTTCCACAAGTATTAGCAGTAAGATTGCCAAGTCCTGGGACTATCAAACTAATATTTTTTTGGCCATGCCACGTGGCCTGTGGGATCTTAGTTCCCCAGCCTGGGATGGGACCCATGCCTCTTGCTTGGAAGCTTGGAGTTTCAGTTGCTGGACCTGCAAGGAAGTCCCCATAACACTATTGTAACAACACTGGGAGGCCCGATTTGGTAAACGGGGTGAATGTGATGGAAAGTCAGGTGTTTATAAGAACTATGTTAGCTTTGTAGAGTCAGAAGCCTTAGCTCTTTCTATAGGAGAGTTAAGCTACGGTTCAGGAGTTTTGTGAAATTAAATCAACAAAGGATTCCAGACAATATGAAAAAATGTGGGCTTTTTTTTTTTTTTAATACTGAAGTAATATTGGCTACACATCTCTGCTGAAGATTTGTGCAATTCCCATTAAATTACAATTTTTCAAGGAAGGAACCCAGTAAAACAAAAGTTTTTGTCAATCTCTGATCACATTATGGTTATTCTTTTAAAGAAAAAAACCTGACTACATGCCAAGCACACTGTCAATTGCAGAAGAAATGGTGTTATCTGAGCAGAACTGCTGGTCGACACAGAAAGAAATGCCACCCCTCATTCTTTTCATCGACAACAGATCGATATAAAGTTGATGGCTCTGTGTTTCCAGGTAGGATCATGTTTCCAGGTAAGGAAGACAATATTCAAGGCTCAGAAACTGCGGAGCTCGAGATTCCTTATTTAACACTATCTTGCAGGAAAGTAAGGCTGGGGGCCGTGATTTTTTAATGACTGGGAGCAAGTTCAAGCTTGTTCAACCACCCCCACCTCCAGTGGTTTCCTGGCTTCTGGGAGATCCAGCCAGGGTGAACCGCGAGCTCAGTGAGCGCGCTTCATCGTGCACCAGCATCTGCTCTGAGTCTCCATCTCCTTCTCTCGTTGTTAAACTGAATGTTTTGCCTAACAAAACCCAGAGACTCTCTCCTTTTTCAGATGAGACTGCCCCTCCGTTCTTCTGAGAGCCTGGTCTAAATAGCAAGCAAGTGTGTGCGCACTAAGTCGCTCTGTGTGTCCAACTGTTTGCCACCCCGTGGACTGTAGCCCGCCAGGCTCCTCTGTCCATGGGCATTCTCCAGCAAGAACTCTGGGGTGGGTTGCCATTCCCTTCTCCAGGGGATCTTCCTGACCCAGGGATCAAACCTGTGTCTCTTAAGTTTCCTGCTTGACAGACGGTTTCTTTACCACTGGTGCCACCGCAAGCGCTGTTATTCATTCTGGCTACACGGCAGGCACTGGGCTACACATGTACAGACCTCCTGTCTCCTGAGCCTCACTCCCCCCATCCCCGCCCCCTGCAGCTGAAAAGCAGGTGCTTCTTCTGAGCATCTTGGTCTCTGGATGCTCCCCAAGTGATGATGTCCTCAGCTTCATTACATACGCTTCCAATATTATGAATGGGAAAATGGAGTCACAGAAAGTGTAGTTATTGTGCCAGAGATCGGAATAGGTAATGGGTGGGGTGGGGGGTGGATGCCTGGTCATCAGGGGCACCTACTACTCTCACTGTGCCCCCTCTCTCTCCTGCCTCAATTCTTATCTGCAGTTCTGGATGTTGCACGTGGCTGTGCAAGGCTGTGGGCCATGCGTAAATGCCAGGGCTCACCCATGCTTTCACTACATGATGAAACTCTTTCCTGAGCACCTACATGGGGCACCTGTTAGACAATATAGAGAACGCAGCAGGATATTGCTGATACTCTGGTCAGGGGAGTGCCCGTCCGTCCCCTTGCATTGAGAGATCCCTCCCACCCAAGGAGGGGATCACACAGGTGTGTGCACACCTGTGGGGGAGTCTTGGGACCAACCTCGGGGATATGGAGTGTTGTACTGAATCCCAAGGGAACTAGCATCCAGGTACAGATAACATGTGGGCGGTCATTTCTGTGATGACGCCAGGACGCTAAGGATCCTACCTTCTCCACCTTGTGTGGGACCCTCTGCCCAGAGTCACATTCCTCAGGCTCTCAGCTGGAACCCATGAGGGGCTTCTCAAGGAATTCTTTCTAAATAAACCCAGTGCCCTGCTTAGGAGCCTTATGGGGATAGCAGTTAACACAGTGACATTTTCTACATCATTTAATCTATGCTGATAAATTCCACTTCAGAGCACTCTACTGGGTTTCACGGGCATTTTTCCCTCTGCCCACTGGTTACCTACACTTGGAAGTCTCACAGGCACCACAAATTCAACACATCCACAAACAGAACTAACCATTTCCTTCCTGAAATGATCTTCTCCAGGGTTCCATATCTCATCGCACGCCGCTTCCACTTCGTTGCCCAAGCGCAGACCCTGGAATCACTTCTGAACTGCCCTCCCCCTCCCTCTCCAGGTCTGATCAGCCGTTCGTTCATGGAGCCACACTGATTCCTGTCCCCTTGGAAGTAGGCCTTGGCTCTATCCGCTTGGTTTGTCACCATGAGCAAGGCCACCACCATCTCATCCCGCATCAGGAAACATCACATGGGCTCCTAGGAAATGTGCCTCTTGTTCTATAGCCAGTAACTGGCAGAGCTCAGATCCAGCCTGACCTCAGAGCCCACACTCACAGCTCGTTGGCAGAGCTCTCAGATTAAAAGTCACGGAAACTCTCAGGAGGCCTGGAAGGCCAGCGGCTGGCTTGGTTCCAGTCTCTCGAAACTCACTTTCTCTTGGTTACCCTACGGATTTTCAGACAGCCTACTCCCTTTGCCTCCTGCCCATAAAAATCTTCACTGGAACCATCATAATTCACATTTCTCTGCTGGACATCTTCTCTATCCCCTTAATCTAACCTCTTTCATTTTCTCTGCTTTGGCAAATTGTGAAGAAGTCAAGGTCCTCCTTCTATCAAAGCTGTGAATCAACTAGGAAAGATGAGTGCCAAAATAGTGGGTATAGCATTATATTCCATTCTCCCCAGTCGATGTATGTGTTTCCCCAATACCCAAGAACTGCTTTAGAAAGAAAATCCAAACATATCCTTTATTTACAGAGGGTGATCATGGGTAGGTCAATTCTAGAGGGAAAAATACGTTTTTGAGCGATAGATTACCGGTTGCAGGAAACATCTATATTTGTATTTCTATTTCTGTTTATAAAAAAGAAGCTTTTTGTCTCTTTGAGATCAATAATAAGATAGTCCCGTGGACCAGGAATCCCCTCTGCTCTCCCCACCCCAAACGCCGTGGGTTTCACCTAGATTCCTGCCGCCCCCGTATTGAGAACAGAGGACAGAAGGTCCATTCAGTGCACATCGCCAACCCAAGGCCACAACCACTAGGAAAGGGGTGGAGTGTGCACCGGAGGTGGGGAAGAGTGCCTAGTTTTTAGATATGCCTGCCTACCCTCCAGGGCCTTGCCTGATGGCTCAAGCAGTAAAGAACCCACCTGCCAATGCAAGAGACACAAGAGACGTGGGTTCGATCCCTGGGTGGGGAAGATCCTCTGAAGGAGGTCACGGCAACCCACTCTGGTATTCTAGCCATGGAAATCCCAAGGACAGAAGAGCCTGGCAGGTTACAGTCTGTGGGACTGCAAAGAGCTGGACTCTACTGAGGACACAGGCACGGGCACCCTTCAGGAAAAGAGCCTGAGTGAACGTAAAGAGGCCGCGTTCTAAAGAGGCAGCATTCTAAAGAGGCAGCATTCTAAAGAGCCTAACCGTGCAAATCGCTACTGAACCATGGAGATGAGGACCCCGCGATCACTGGCCCTCTTCCCCTCACTAAATGAATCAATAAACAGAATAAGGGATAAAAATCCGTAAGACTATTTACCAAAACAGTGGAGAAACCAAGTCACAGTTGGTATAAACTCATTGTTTTGTCATTGCTATCATTTATTTCTGCTGTTAATTTTGATTGTCTTAGACATGCACTATGTGGAGAAGCCACCGTAGAAATGCGGGGGTGGGGTGCTATGTTTTTCTTGCAAATGAGTGTTAGTCTGAGATTTCAGAGAATCCAAACCTGTCACACTAGTGAAATTATAGAAGAAGCTGGGCCTGTACAGAAAGCCATTTTTTTGTGACTCTTCATGCCTGTGTGCATAATTCCAAATCAAACATATTCACATTATTAACTTTTTAAAGTTTATTAGTCTCAGTGCTAATGAACTCATCCATCCTTGGCAAATGCACATGGCTCCCTAATGAAACGTCAATAGATAGATCGGCAGTGAAGTGAGGACAGCCAATGGCTGGTGCCAAATTCCGCTTGGCTGTAAGGAGGGGAACGGCGAGATCCCTTCCAGAGAGACGCTTGGACACAGCCGCCAGTGAGAGAGAAGCTCCAGCATGGGTGTCAGCGGACGGGCCTCTGCACCAGTCCCTGCCCAGCCGAATGACCTTGAGGAGGCCTTCTCAGGGAGAGGAGAGGGTCTACTTCCCCAGAATGTTTTCTCTAGATCTGTAATTCCATACCCTGCCACGACCCCAGCAGAGCAGTCCCCATCTGAGTTCCCTGGGTTTACATGGCTTCCCTGGTGGCTCAGACAGTAAAGCATCTGCCTGTAATGCGGGAGACCCAGGTTCGATCCCTGGGTCGGGAAGATCCCCTGGAGAAGGAAATGGCAACCCACTCCAGTACTCTTGCCTGGAGAATTCCGTGGATTAAGGAGCCTCATAGGCTACAGTCCACGGGGTCACAAAGAGTCAGACATGACTGAGCGACTTTACTACGCATGGCATCTTCTATTTAGACACCTGCTTAGCCAATGGCACCCCACTCCAGTACTCTTGCCTGGAAAATCCCATGGACGGAGAAGCCTGGTAGGCTGCAGTCCCTGGGGTCGTTAAGAGTCAGGCACGACTGAACAACTTCACTTTCACTTTTCACTTTCATGCATTAGAGAAGGAAATGGCAACCCACTCCAGTGTTCTTGCCTGGAGAATCCCAGGGACAGAGGAGCCTAGTGGGCTGCCGTCTATGGGGTTGCACAGAGTCGGACACGACTGAAGCGACTTAGCAGCAGCAGCAGCAGTTAGTTCAACAATGGCTCACTCTCTACGAACAAAATTCTAACTTAGCTTCTCAGGAGATACCGTGCCACAGGTTATGGGTTTTCATTTCTGACCTGTTTGAACATTGCCCAAGTTCAGAGTTGTAATGAGTTTCCTAACCCGCATTGGTTTGTGTCAGCCCGCGTGACAGTGTGTTGAGCAAGCCATGGGAGATAGAAAATGAAACATCCTTAAAAAAAAAAAAATCTAAGCAAACCTCCCTTTCTCTCAATTATCAGTTTTGAAAAGTAGCCTGAACGTGGGCACTTCTGTTTGGGGGTTTCTGAACTGCTACTGTGAATTCTCCAGGGTAAATTTCCTGTCTTCCCACAACCATGCTTTGGGTTGGGTTTTGTTTTTTTCCATACTTCTTCTTAGATCTTTAAAACTGTACGGTAGCTAAGAAGTCAGGACGTCTCCCCCCACCCCACCCCCACCACCACCACGATGCCTCACGGAAAGAGATGCTTTATTATTGAGTGAAAGAAAAAATAATAATCATGAAAAGCTTTTGCTTCTAGACTGCATAAATTATCTCCAATTTTCCTCATTATTTCCTTCTGCAGGGTATAAAGAGATTGCCTCTGGTAAAATATGTATCAGTACAAAACAAATAGAAAACAGTTTAAACCACTGAAGTATTTACCTTTTTTATTTAAGAAAAGAAGACATTTTAATCCTATTAACGGTAAATTATATTACCTATTGTGAAAGCAGTCACGAAAGAAATATTTGGAGCATGCAGTTAATTATGATAGCGAGTGACACACAACATTTATGCTCGTCTGGTATGGCCGGCACAGCTTTCTTTCTCTGACTGTAAGTCACACACTGATTGAAGTTTTGAAACCGATGTTGAACGAGACCTGCAGGCACGTATCTGCCGTAGACACTTCATTCTACAGATAACGAATGGTATGAGAAATAGCCACTGTTTATTCTTTTATAGTCCTAATTTCACATAGAGGGGGGAAAACATTCTCTACCCCAATCTTTTTAATTTTCCCCTTCAGCATATTTATTCACTGTCCATGCAGTCTCAGCAAAGCAGAGAGTTTGCAAACGAATTTCCATATATTGTAGAACAGCTGTGCCTCCATGAAGCTGATGGGCTTTTTGAAACTCCAAGACATTCGTGGAAGCGCCAGCCCCGTGTGAAGGACATGACTAGCCCATCTAAACCAGTCAGGTGTTTCAGAATTAGGATACACTTCTACACTGCTGAAATAAAATACAAGGTATTGGTTCAAATTAGTCAGCCCTAGCTTGTTTGAGGACTGCACTGTGATATAGTCAAGAAATGGCAGAGAAATAGGCAACGTAGTTCCTCATGGTTGGGCTTTGCAATCATGCTTGGCCCAGTTCCAGAGGGACAATGCCGGGAGGTCATTTTTGCTGGTCAGGCTTCTGAGGACCTGGCCAATCTGCACCTGGGCAGAGTCCCAAGCAGCAAACATGGTTTCTGCCCTCAGCACATCAAAGGCTACGGCTGAATCCTCCCGACTATTACTACGAAGCTGCTTGGCAACAGCTGTGGGCGTCCTACCATCTCCTATCAGAGTCCCAGCATCCGTTCCATTGCTGGCAGGAGGGGTGACATGCTTTATTTGAAACACCCCGCCTTTACCTCAGCAAGTCACTTAGGCATTTCACCAACACTTTGGTTTCATAAATTTTTCAAACTCCCATAATGGATTGAGTAGGCATCCCATTGGCTACAGAAAGGGATAGCTGGCTATCAGTTATCCCACTATGAGATGCTACATCATCTGCAATCATATATGTGTATATAAATGTGAATATATCCACGTGATTCAGTGATAAAGAATCCACCTGCTAACGCAGGAGACACAAGAGGCTCGGGTTCTATTCCTGGGTTGGGAAGATCCCCTAGAGCAGGAGATGGCAATACTAGCTCTAGTATTCTTGCCTGGGAAGTCCCATGGACAGATGAGCCTGGTAGGCTACAGCCCATGGGGTCGCAAAAGAGAGCTGGACACGACTAAGTGACTGATCACACTATCAGGTACTCGCTCAAAATGAAGAATGAATATAATCTGAAAATCAAGGAGTTCCCCCTACTATTATTTCCCATTTAATTTCCATTAGATTAAGACTAATTTCTATGTCATAACACAAATTAACTCACAAATGCCTGCAATTTCAAAAAAACACATCAACTTATTTAACACCTCCTGTATGCTAATAGACTTGCCTCATAGCTTAGTCGGTAATGAATCTCCCACAATGCAGGAGAACCGGGTTTGAGTTCCAGGCTGAGACGATCCTCTAGAGAAGGAAATGGCAACACACTCCAGTACTCTTGCCTGGGAAATCCCATGGACAGAGGAGCCTGGAGGGCTACAGTCCATGGGGTCTCAAGAGTCAGACACTACTGAGAACTGAAACAGCACAAAAAGATGCCTTGGGATTTTCTACATAAGCTATCATTTCATCTCCAAATAGAGACACTTCAATTTCTTCTCTACCAATCTGTACACTCTCTGCTCTCCAGAGGGGAGGCACCTCCCAGGTTGGAGACCTTGACCCCAGATGCAGCTTCTGGTCTAGGCAGCCCTTTCACTCGCCCCGTCCTTCGCCCCCCCGACATCTGCCTCGGAGACTTAAGGGCCCAGCCGTCGTCCACACTCTGCCAACCATGGGCCGTGATTTCTCCCAGGGGTCCCGCAAGCCTCCCGGAGACCTTTTCCAAAAAGAGAGACTAAGGGGATGTGTCTCCATGAGTGATTGGAAAATAGTGGGATGCCTTAAAAATAAGTATTTCAGGGGTTTAAATTGGGTACAGAAGAAACATCAGATCTGCCTGAATTTTCAGAGGTCAAAAATTAGAGGAAGGTGGAAGTATTCTCTCCAGGCACATTTTAGAGGGAAAAGTCCTTTGAATAAAAATAGGAAATGTCTTTATGCCTCTCTCTCAGAGTTTAGTGAGTGTGATAAACCTCACACCCGCCCCTTCCTTCAGCAAGTGCTCAGCGAGGGCTGGCTGTGTGCCAGGTGCTTTTCTAGGAAAAGGGATATATCCGTGAAGAAAGGATACAGAAACTGCCCTTGCAGGCCTTATATTCTTTAAATGATTCTATGTTATATATTATCGAAATCCAGGAAGCCAGAAATGTGTTTAATCTAATGTTTGTTTTTGTTTAGCTCATTTTGAAATTGTTGCTATTTTTTTAGCCAATGTCAACACGGTACAGGTGCCCAGTAAAGGCATTTCAAAAAAAGTCCTCAAGTGTATCCTGAAAAGGCTCAAATTATAACCACCCTCCTCCAAAACAATACCTTCAATGTGTGCTTTGTTCGGTTACTTGGCCAAGATCAGCAGTTTAAAGACTTCTGGGGAGGAATATGTCTGTAGTAAAGGAATCAGACGGGGCTTCCCAGGTGGTGCAAGTGGTAAAGAACCTGCCTGCCCATGCAGGAGACGTCAGAGACGCGGGATCCCTGGGTTGGAAGATCCCCTGGAGAAGGAATGCAGCCTACTCCAGGATTCTTGCCAGGAGAATCCCACGGACAGCGGAGCCTGGCAGGCTACAGTCCATGGGGTCACACAGAGTTGGACACAACTGTAGTGACTTAGCATGCATGCTTCCTAAGGGGACTTGCAGACAGTATGTAGGAATCCTTCAGAGGCCCGCTTCCCTAAACCCTTCTTCCAGGGCAGAGCTAGAATTCAACATGGGGCCCCACGGTTGGCAGCATATGCCGTCTTCCCTTCTGCTGCTCAGAACGCGGATTATTTGAAATTCTCTCCTCTTTACCAGTAATTTTGCTTATTATTTGCTTTTCTCAGCTCGGCAGGAACAATCTGTTTCTTTTCTATTTTCTGCTAACATTATTTTGTCGTATTTGGGTTAAGGAGTTATGCTCCCGTGTTTAGATCTCCCAAAACCACCCAGGAACTGTCCATCTCAGAACAATTTCCACAGAATTTTTTAAAAATTAGTTTTCTCTTGATCTCTGCCCTTGTCCTGTCCTCCCTCCAAAACACACATTCATGTAGATTTCAATCCAGAATCTTCTGCATTGGGCAGGAACTCAATACTTGCATTTTTGAACAATGAATGAATGACAAAACCTGTTCTTTGACCAAAGCCTGAAGCAAAGGCAAAATTATCTATAAGCATCTCTTTTATACCCTGAAAATGATCTCTTTTGCATCCTGAACTAAAGCATAAACATCTGAGTTCACTTGTGAAACACTGAATTCATTTTCTGTTCTAAATGGCACTGTTTCATTGATTAGAAGAAAAAAATATTATTTAAACTTTATTGACATCATTTTTTTCCTTTCTCTAATCAATTTCAAATTATGAAATGCAATATATCTAAAAGAGTGATTTTAAATAACTTAAAAACTGGGGACACATGAGATATTTAGGGATCATTAAAATCTTTCATTATAAAGATAGCAGTAGAATTGATAGCTCAGTTGGTAAAGAATCCACCTACAATGCAGGAGACCCTGGTTTGATTCCTGGGTCAGGAAGATCTGCTGGAGAAGGGATATGCTACCCACTCCAGTATTCTTGGGCTTCCCTGGTTGCTCAGCTGGTAAAGAATCTGCAATGTGGGAAACCTGGGTTTGATCCCTGTTTTGGGAAGATCCCCCAGAAGGGAAAGGCTACCCACTCAAGTATTCTGGCTTAAAGAATTCCATGGACTAAACAGTCCATGGGGTCGCGAAGAGTCAGACACAACTGAGCGACTTTCACATCACATCACACAGGGTGCTCTCATCAAGGAAGAATGGGATCAGGTCACCACCACGGTCTGTTCCCTTTATGTATGTGAAATTGTCACCATGTCCAATCTGAATATATGTCTGAGTGGGGAGAACTGACCAGAATTCTCTACAGCTCTTTACTGAAATGCTCAGTCTGATCACACAAAAGACCACCCGGGGCCTAAACCCTTGTGTTGAAACCAGCGCCAGCTCTGAGCATGATGGTGGCTGTAATTGTGTCTGTGGGCATCCTGCTCCGTGGATTTCTCCCATCTGGCACGTGGGAACTAATGGATGCATCCGCGGGAGGGGGAAGCTGGCCGTGGCAGGCGGCTCCCGATTTCTGCATGGAATCCACTTTTAATGTAGGTGCTCTCAGGGCTGCTTAATTAGGAAAACTCAGACAATCTCTTCCAACTCCAGGGTCCCTGGGTGAGAATCCCACTGCGGCAGTGAAGCTGCTTCTGGCTCACTGCCGCTTGCACGGCCCCCTGTCTCCCTGCCAGCTTTGGGTTAGTGAGTCCTGGTGAGGCCTTTTATCTGTTTATTAGCGTGCTTCCCAAACCCAAATCCACCACATCTATTTCAGGCTTGTTTTCCCCAACCTGGCCCAGGCACTCAGGTCCGAGGTCCTCACCCTTGGCCTTGCCTAGGCCAGGCCCGGCCCGTCCACAGGTTTCCTTCCGTGCAGGTCATCTATCACTCACACCCACCTCCGCACAAGCTCTGACACACGCGTAAGCAGGCAAGGAGCCGGGGAAGAGGCGCAGCTGCTCTGCCATCTATGGGGACTCGCACTTCACCTGCTCCAAGCCCTCTGTTGTCACCGGCTTAGAAGGCCAGACAGCTCGAATGCGGGATAAACTCCTATCTGCTTGTGGGCATCGTGGCCCTGAGCCAGCGACAAATCCCATGTGCTTTCAGGGGCGGTCACAGGATTTCCAGGATTTGGCTCTTCCAACAGCTTAGAGGATTCTTTCACCTTCCTTTAATGTTTTAGAATTGGAAAGAAAATCTCACTTCAACAATACAAGAGAGAGAATGTAACTCACACCTGTTGTTGTTCAGTCGCTCAATTGTGTCCGACTCTTTGCGGCCCCATGGACTGCAGCACGTCAGGCTTCCCTGTCCTTCATCATCTCCCAGAGTTTGTACAAACCCATGTCCGCTGAGTCGATGTTCCCTTCCAACCATCTCATCCTCTGTTATCCCCTTCTCTTCCTACCCTCAGGCTTTCCCAGCATCAGGATCTTTTCCAGAGTTGGCTCCTCGCATCAGGTGTGAAGGAATTCACATCTAGAACCTGAAATACTCCAGATGTCATTTACAAACCAGTGATTAAGCTACAAGGCAAAGAGTTTCTCTGAGTGATGTTGATGGCTTATCTTCACAAACTGGTAAACTAGTCACCATTCAATGAACCAAGGGTCCTGTGTAACTGTTTCCCTTTGCTGAAAGCCCTGGTACCTTTCTTGAAGTCTGAAGTATAACAGTCAGGAAGGGCCTAACGTGATGTTTGATCTCCGTTTCATTTGAAAGAACATTCTTCCACACTACAAAGCCTTCTAGGTGTTCAGCCTTAGATTTTCCTGGGCCTCACTTGAGTGCTGACATTCTGACATGTTTCATGAGGTCTTAAAAACCTTTTTCTTGCCTAAAAAATAGAGAGGAAATGTGTTCTGTGTCTCTCCTCCACCTCTGTTCACATCTGTTGCTTTACTCACTTCCTTAATTTGATTATATTGCATTTGCCCCTTTTTCATGCTGGTGAATGCTGAGTGACAACTCCAGAATGTCGGCCCTGGTGTCCAAATCTCTCAGCCCTTATAACCATCCTATGCAAATGTGCGATTTCCTCCCCCGGGTCCACGGCGTATGGACCTTGCATTTCAACAGCTCAATCAGCCAGATGGAATTCCCATGTCCTGCGGCAGGAAATGTCTGTTGTGCCTGGATAAACCAGAGTCACAGCCTTCACTCCTCTTTGTGTCTGGGCTGGAGGGCAGGCTGTGGGGTCGGATACAGATTCCCTAAATGGCAGTCTTGGCATTGTGAAGAAGCACCAGCGAGATGGTTGGATGGCATTACCAACTCCAGGGACATGAGTCTGAGCAAGCTCCGGAAGAAGGTGAAGGAGAGGGAACCCTGGTGTGCTGCCGTCCATGGGATTGCAAACAATCAGACACGATGGAGAGACTGAACAACGATCAAGGATTCCTCTCCATGAATATGTGCAGCCCCCTTTGACAGTGATGGCTGGTATTTAGGACTCCTGCCCTCATCCTGTGCAGGTGTTTCCTTACGTACCTGCTCGGGCTTCCCAGATGGGGCTAGTGATAAAGAACCCACCTGCCATCGCAGGTTGACCTAAGAGACACTGGTTCGATCCCTGGGTCGGGAAGATCTCCTGGAGGAGAGCATGGCAACCTAGTCCAGTATTTTTGCTGGACAATTCCCATAGACAGAGGAGCCTGGTGGGCTACAGTCCATGGGGTCCCAAAGAGTCGGACAGGGCTGACGCAGCCCAGCATGCGTGCATGAACAAGGTCACTGTTCTCATTTCTCCCCACTCTGTGGCTGAGGACACTGAGGCAGAAGAGGTTAACCAATCCAGTCTGGTGTAAAAAGTTTACACCTTTAAAGACCTCACCAGCAGATCAAGACTCCGTAGGGTTTGTGCAAAATACACCTTCACCCAGCTTCCTCCCAGTTAGTTAGTTAGTTCAGTCGCTCAGCTGTGTCTGACTCTTTGCAACCCCATGGATTGCAGCGTGCCAGACTTCCCTGTCCATCACCAACTCCCGGAGTCTACTCAAACTCATGTCCACTGAGTCGGTGATGCCATCCAACCATCTCATCCTCTGTCTTCCCCTCCTCCTCCTGCCCTCAATCTTTCCGAGCATCAGGGTCTTTTCAAATGAGTCAGTTCTTCACATCAGGTGGCCGAAGTACTATCCATGTTTTATTTCAGCATTTCTCTAATCATCTTTGAGACAATTGAGAGTTAAAAACTCTTGACAACCTGACTGTAGACTGAATCACAGCTCAGCTTAGGAGCACTGAACAATAACTGTCTTTCCATTTCCTAGATTCTATTTGTTTTAACCCATTTAGGTGGACTGTGTAATTAGACAGTTAACTCAATTTCTTTGAAGATGCAATTCATTGGCAATTTTGATCCAGTTTAGAATATACACTAAATTAAGAATGAAATCAGAGCTGAAAGTTCTTCAAAATAAATGAATATTGGGGGAAAAGCCTTTTCATAGTCAAAGACTGTAACTAGATTTTTTTCTAAATACACATCCACAGTTGCATCTGTTAAATCAAGGCCAGTAGGATTGACCACTCTTCTGGGTCTTTGTGAAGAACAGTCAATAAACATGTATTATGTATTGTGTAGAATTCTTCATATAGTTTTATCCTTTTGCACAACATCTCCAACTTTTTAAGCTGCTAATAACCTTCCAAAAATAAACCTTCCATCAGTTCGAGCTAACACCTTTGTCTGAAAAAAAAAAAAATAAATGCATTGCCGACAAGCAGTTAAAAAAATCAAAACTGCAGCAAGCTCAGGAAGCATCTCTATGGGGAGTCTTTGCAAATGGTAACATAAGTCCCCATGCAAATCCACTTCTGTCAGCTATGTCACAGATGCCAAAAAAAAAAAAAAAAAAAAGCAGGCACAATAAATATGGAGTATATAGATATAAAACGGCAGTGATGTCACGCGGGACGATTTATAAGCTTCTCCAGTTCTTGCTCAGAATGTGGACAGTACAAAAGCCTTTAAACAACTCTATCTTCTTACAGGGTCATGGGACATCACAAAAGCAAATATTTTTTGTTTGTGCTGGCAATGGGTTAAAAAAAAAAATCTTCAGAAAAAGCAACCACCGTGTGTGTTATCTGTAACGCAGTATTCAAAGACTGAGTTTTCAAAAGAGAAAAGTGGATTATCAGAGTTGCCATCTGGCAAACTCCCTGGCGAAGTCACCCCTGAATCCTGTGTGCTTGTCACATTACATCGCTGGGCATTCAGCTGCTGCCTCTGAGTGTGGACCCAGGGATGAGGCTACGGCCTTCCGAGCCTTGCGGGGCATCTACCTCTCCGGATCTGGGACCTCGGCTCCCAATCACCAGCTTCCAGCATCCTTTTCCCCAACACTCACTCCCCCCATGCCCCAGCCTCAGTGAGCGCTCTTTCCCTTGGCTGTGCTGAGTCTCCGCCCGGCAACCTGCTGTCCTTGGCGGGGTCTCTGTCCTCCCCGGCTTGGACATCCCATCCAGTGGGCCTACCAACCACCCTAGGTCCCTCCTGTTTCGGAGATGCGTCTCGCAGCCTCGTCTCCAGGAGAGGGAGTAAAAGAAACCCTGGGCCACACAGCCGCCCCGGGGCCCTCGTGAACATCTATTGAAACTGATTGATCTAATGCGGGCATCTGCCAAGCTGTCATTCAAGCCAGAGGGGATTTGGACAGAGGCGAGGTGAGCATTGTGAAAACGACTCTGTGATCTGGTTTATGGGGCTGGCCTTGAGCTCCGAGGTACAGTGAGGGCAGAAAACCTCGTTTTCTGCAGAAATCACTTCGTGTCAATGGGAGCACACAGTCTATAAGGCGTGAACGGACGTTTTTCCTTGATTTGTGCCTGAAACATAAGAGTAAGGGGAGAATATCCCAGCTGTCTCCGGCATTGTGTGAACATATACATGCATTTAAATTACTTATATCATTACTTACAGATGTAATTGTGAAATATGTTCTTTTTGCATTTGAAATGAGGGACTGAACAGATGGTGAACGCTCAGTTTAAAGCAATATGTCCATTAAAATAACCCGTACTGTTGGTGTTTAGTGTAACAATAGTAGTGAGTTCATTACGGCTGGGTTCTGCAGCAATTGCTCACGCGGGGACGCAGTGCCCCCGTGAGAAGCTCAGCCTCGCCGGCGATGCCCGTCCCAGGACAGGGCCGCTGCTCCACCTCCCAGCTGCCAGCCGTGGGCTTCCAGAGCCGAGCTCCAGTTGTTTGGCTTAGTCTTTTGCTCCCAAACAGGAAAGTCAATAAACAGCTGACATTTACCAATGCCTTGCTTCCGGGTTGTTTTTTCTGCCTCCGTATTCCAGATGTTCTGAAATGTGTGGCTCCAGATGCGTCACCTCCAACAGGATAACCTCACTGCCTCTGCGAGGCCCCGTCTCTCCTCAGGAGCCCGGGTCAGCCAAGGAGCTGAACAGCACATCGGAGGGACCGTCTCTTTCCTTGGGGTTCAGCAAGGACCTCCAGGAAGCCAGGTGTCCGATGGAGGGGCTGGGGGAGTTTCATAATTTACTTGTGGCTAAACAGACACCCCACTCCAGTACTCTTGCCTGGAGAATCCCAGGGACGGCAGAGCCTGGTGGGCTGCCGTCTATGGGGTCACACAGAGTCGGACATGACTGAAGCGACTTAGCAGCAGCAGCAGCAGCAAAAGACTGCAGGCTTCCCAGGTGGCGCTAGTGGTCATGAACCTGGCTGCCAATGAGGGAGACACGAGAGATTCGTGTTCGACCCCTGGGTCCGGAAGATCCCCTGGAGGAGGGTGTGGCAACCCACTCCAGGATTCTTGCTGGAGAATTCCAATCCCATGGACAGGGGAGCCTGGTGGGATACAGACTGTGGGGTTGCAAAGAGTCGGACACAACTGAAGCGACTTTGCACTACACAAACAGACCCGACCCTGACAAATCGCTGCCTCTCACCTGCTCTCCTGCACCACTCCTTACGTGTGAGTATTCTTTTCAAGAAAGGACAAGAAATATCCTCATGCCCTCCCCCCACCCCCCACCACGATTTCCATTTTGGCAACAAAGCTAGGGGATCATATATACCCGAAAGCCATTCATGAACAAGCCAGAAAAATACTAAATTTTTTTCTGAGAGCCCAGACAAGGAAAGAAAGCGGGAGAATTTCACAGTACCGCCTTGGATAAACCCACCGTGTGTACTGAGTCAGTCTCTCCTCCATGTCAGTCCTTTCTGTTAAAAGAGGAAACGCTGGCTCTCAGCACCCTCTCCCCGGCAGGTGATGTCACGCACCATTCCTGGACAGGGGCTGAGCTGCAAACTTCCCACCAGCAGTGCACAGAGAAAGTGTGAGTAGAACCTGCTCAGCAGAGGGGGGCAGCCCTTGGCCTGAGATTGCGTCCTTCATGTCGCAGGGGTGAAGCGAGCTGGTGTTGGCAGGAACAGCAACTGGCCACGGGAAGGCGGGCATGAAGACAGGATGGCCGGGGAAGGGGGGGCGCTCACGAGCCATTTTCTGGGCGCATGGAAGGAGGTGGCAGGATGAAGAATACTGGGGGGAGGGGAGAGGGATGGGGGAGAAGCGGTCACGCTCTGCGAGGAGGATTCCTGTTCTTGTGCCAGAGGCTCCAGAAGGTGAAGAGCGTCTCGCCTTGGCAGGGGAGTGGGGATCTGCGCCCGCTCTCTCCGACACAAGCATCATGTACTTTTCACTGCCTCCCACTAATTCCTTGCGGTGTGGCTGCCGCAGGAAAGGATGGAGCAAGTGGGAAAGAAAGCACCACCCTTCCTATAGGATGGAGGACCACAGACAGATCCCTCCTGAGGGCCACCCTTCCTGTAGGACAGAAGACTGCAGACAGATTCCTTCTAAAGACTGCCCTGTAGGACAGAGGACCACAAACAGATCCCTCCCAAGGATCTTCCTGCAGGATGGAGGTCTGCACACAGATCCCTCCTGAGGATCTTCCTGTAGGACGGAGGTCTGCACACAGATCCTTCCAGAGGATCTTCCTGTAGGACAGAGGACCACACAAAGATCCCTCCCGAGGACTGTCCTATAGGACGGAGGACCGTAGACAGATCCCTCCCAAGGATCTTCCTGCAGGACGGAGGACCACAGACAGATCCCTCCTGAGGATCTTCCTGTAGGACAGAGGACCACACAAAGATCCCTCCTGAGGACTGTCCTGAAGGACGGAGGTCCGCAGACAGATCCCTCCCGAGGATCTTCCTGCAGGATGGAGGACTGCAGACAGATCCTTCCCAAGGATCTTCCTGCAGGACGGAGGTCTGCACACAGATCCTTCCAGAGGATCTTCCTGCAGGATGGAGGTCTGCACACAGATCCCTCCTGAGGATCTTCCTGTAGGACGGAGGACTGCAGACAGATCCTTCCCAAGGATCTTCCTGCAGGACGGAGGTCTGCACACAGATCCTTCCAGAGGATCTTCCTGTAGGACAGAAGACCACACAAAGATCCCTCCCAAGGACTGTCCTATAGGACGGAGGACCGTAGACAGATCCCTCCCGAGGATCTTCCTTAGGACAGAGGACCACAGACAGATCTTCCTGCAGGATGGAGGTCCGCACACAGATCCTTCCTGAGGATCTTCCTGTAGGATGGAGGACCGCAGACAGATCCTTCCTGAGGACTTTCCTGTAGGACAGAGGACCACACACAGATGCCTCCTGAGGATCTTCCTGTAGGACAGAGGACCGCAGATCCCTCCCAAGGATCTTCCTGTAGGACGGAGGACCACAGACAGATCCTTCCCGAGGACTTTCCTTAGGACAGATGACTGCAGACAGATCCCTCCCGAGGGCAGGCCTCTTGTTTCAGTTGGGCTAAAAGGGGCAGAGACAAGGGACTGCCCGGTGGGTCTGAGCCATGTGTGGCCCTCAGCTGCCGCTCTCTGCCAGCATTGTCTCTGAAGGGTGCTGACAGACAGATGCCCACTGAGGCAGAACTCTCTGTGTGTCCTACTTTCTGAAAAGCATCACAGGAAATTCTGTCACAGTTGGGGTAGGGGTAGGAAAGCCATGGTCTGAGTCCAGCGCAGGAACGCAGGCCCACAAGGTGCCTCGCGCCCTCCAGCCGCCCCTTGAGTGGGAGCCCACCAGTGGCCCAGGTCTCCCTGCAGCATTCCCCTAGCCCTGCCCCGTCCCACGCCCCACCGTTGCTGGGCCGCCTCCTCCCCACACCTCCTCCAGCTCTGAACTCAGCACTGGCCTGAGAGCCACCCCTTGCTCTTGCTGAATCTCTCCTCTCAGAACCCCCAGGCGGCCTCCTCTTCTCACCTTCTCTGACCTTACACCACCCACCTCCTAACCACGGAGCTGGGTCAGCCCCTCATCCGTGGGAGCAGCAAAACCGTGTTTAGTGTTCACCGTCCAGGTGTGTAAGGAGTGCCGGCACCTTGCTGAGCCCCTCGCATGGATGATGTATCAGGAGAGGCTTCCTGAGCCTCCAGGTAAGGCTGACACACAGGGTCCGAGGACCAGAAGCTGAGACTAGCGCACAGCCTAGCCTGGGCCCAGCGCTGGGTCTGAGCTCCTCTGTGGAATTTCAGCCCCTGGAGAGGGCGGTGAGGGCTCCTTCTTCTTTACCAGCCAGGGCCCCGCTAGTGCCGCCTAACACATAGTGGGGCTGGGGAGTGTTGGTGAATAAATAATAAGTAAGATTGGCACAGATGGTCCGGTGTTAAGTACCAGAGGCAAAGGGGAAATAAAAGAAATAAGCTGGTAACACCTGCCAAGATAAATAAATGAAAGGAAGTCACCTGGGGCCATAAAAGGAGAGGAAACGGGGATTCTGGGATGTGAGGAGAAAATAGAGACTGGAGACTAAAAACAGGCGAATTAAACAAAAGCGGCGCAGCTGCGGCCAGACAGGGGCGTCGTCAGAAAACAGCAGGTAAGGTTCAAGGAGGCTCAAGACTGAAAGAAGCGATTTTCTCTGAAGTCCTCCAAGGGATGAAGCAAGGACCATGGACACCTGTGGAAGCAGAGGGAGCCCAGCTAACGGCAGGTGAGCCGGGCCGGGCTGAACTGTGCGCCCCGAGTCCACATGTAGAAGCCCCCATCCTCAGGACCCCAGAACCTGCATTTAGAGAAACGACCTTGCAAGGGGTTACTCAGGTAAACAAGGTCACCCGCGTGGGCCCTGACCCGGTCTGAGTGCGTCCTTATAGGAAGAGGAGGTCAGGACCTGGACAAACAGGGACGACCATGTGCGGACTCAGGAGAAGACGGCCGTCTGCAGCCCTGGGAGAGGGGCCTCAAAGAGACTACCAGCCAGGGCCTCGATCTCAGCCTTTGGCCTCCAGGAAGGTGAGGACCCACGTTTGTGTCGTCCAAGCTGCCCAGCATCCGGTGGTGCTCTCCAGCATCCACCAGAAACTGAAGCAGCAGGCGGGGCCGGGAGAGGGAGGGGCCGTGTCCACGGAAACGGAGGCTTTTGCATCAGAGGGAGGGGTGCACTGTCGAGGTGTCTGAGGGGCAGGCAGGCAAGTGGGGCGAGCCTGGCAGACTGTCCCCAAGCAGGTGGCGGCCCTTTCCCGGGATGCCCACTGCCCTCCACACGGGCCGTCACAGCTGCGAATGACTCTGCAGTGCTTACTGGCCCTTCTCGGGGGCCCGGGGAGGTAAGGATCCCCCTCAGCTCCCTTTCTGGGGGACACCGAGGAGAATCAACAGGCAGAAACGAGAGAATCGGAAGAAGGGAGGCTGCCCAGCTGGGGCGGTGGGCCAGCACACAGCTGATGTCTGGCTGCGTTTTGAAGAAGGAGTGGGAATTCAAGAAGCGAGGGAGTGACTTTCCAGGTAGATGGGGTGAGAGCCAGGGCGCCCCGCTGAGTCTGGATCCGGAGGGTCGGAGATCCGCTTAGCCCCGTTTGTCCTCAGGGCGCATGGACTAGGAAGGGGTCTGGTGCTCCCGGGAGTGGGTGGGCTCCTGAGCTGGCACCTTCCCCGTGGGTTCTGCTGGTGGCTACTTGCCTCACCAGTGATTGGGGCACACACCTCCTTCACCAGGACTCACTTCTCCTCTCTGATAGTGAACCCCTCCCCACCCCTCGAAGGCCCTGTCCAGCTCAGCCATTGTTGTCATTGCTATTCAGTTACTCAGTGGTGTCCAACTCTTGGCGACCCCACGGACTGCAGCACACCAGGCTTCCCTGTCCTTCACCATCTCCCGGAGCTTGCTCAAACACATGTCCATCGAGTCGGTGATGCCATCCAACCATCTCATCCTCTGTCGTCCCCTTCTCCTCCTGCCCTCAGTCTTTCCCAGCATCAGGGTCTTTTCCAAGGAGTCGGCACTTCCCATCAGGTGGCTAAAGCTCAGCCATTACCTCCTTCCTAAAGCTACCTCCCCAGCCGCCCGCAGACCGAGCTCTTCCATCCTGTGCCTGGTGAGGACAGCTGCTTTGGAGTAGTTGCCAGCGTGGGGCATGCTTGCCTACAGTGCACACAGCCTGCCTTCTCCACTGTGTCTGTGCCTCTGTGAGCCCTGGTTCAGGAGATGCTTGCAGCGGGGCTGAGCAAGTGAGTAGGTGAACAAAGAACATGGTGGGTCCACAGGCAGCTAGCCATAAAGGGAGCTCGAGCAGGCACCCCACTCCAGTATCCTTGCCTGGAAAATCCCATGGACGGAGGAGCCTGGTAGGCTGCAGTCCATGGGGTCGCGAAGAGTTGGACACAACTGAGCAACTTCACTTTCACTTTTCACTTTCATGCATTGGAGAAGGAAATGGCAACCCACTCCAGTATTCTTGCCTAGAGAATCCCAGGGATGGGAGAGCCTGGTGGGCTGCCGTCTATGGGGTTGCACAGAGTCGGACACGACTGAAACGACTTAGCAGCAGCAGCAGACGGGGCACGTGTTACAGTCTCTCCATAGGTGTCAGACCTTTCCTTTGTCAGAGGAAAGGTTTGCAGTCTGAGCTTTCTTATTCCCGCCTAGCTCTGGTCAAGGTTATGCTGCCAGTTAGCAGCAGAGGACTTGACCAGCCCTTGGGCTCTTAGCTCATAACATTTTCCTTTCCATCACTGGGGCTGCAGATGGAAAGAAGCAACTGCATACAGCGATGGAGAGTGAACTCCAGTGAGAGATGCAGCCAATGGCATTGACAGGCTTTATGCATCAGAAGGGAGAGTTGAGATGTGCAAGGTGGCAGAGAGCACCCTTTCTGTTTACACGATGCTAACAGCGGAAATTAACTTTTTCATAAGCCAGAAAATTGGCAGAGGCATTTGGAAGATGAACAAATTCCTGTTTAAAAAGAAATAAAAAATCATGCAATAAGAAGAATGACGAAGAGGGGGAGATTCAGATGTCAGTGTCATGGGATTTACCACACAGGGAGTAGAGAAAAACCATCCAAGAAATTGGGGAAAATCAAGGCCTTAGAATGACAAAGCATGTGCAGAGCATTCTATGCAAAATTAATATATAACAGTTTGTGATGAAAATGCAATCACAATGATACATACGCTATGTGGATAACTTTATGGAAAACCCCCAAAATAAAATAACAGACATGGAAAAAGAATAGACCATTGAAATGGAGTAATATAGCCTAAATTATGCCTCTTTTGATATACAAACCTTTTTCTAATGTGTGTGTGTGTTTTTCCTTATTGTAAACTCTGGAAGACAGGAATGGGCTTCTTCATGCCAGCTTCCAGGCATCTCGAGAACAATGTGAATTGAATTGAGGCAGAGACACAATAACTTTAGCATTACAATATCATTTAATAGTGTTAACTTATAAGGAGTGTAACATTACAGATCAGGTGCATTAAGGCAGATGGAAGATACTGCAATGAGCCTACAGTGGTCAGTTAGCGAAGAGTTTAGAGGCACCGAAGGTGAATGGTTCAATGAGAACAGGGCAACTTGCTGTAGAATAAAGAAAACTCTTGAAGACTATCCTGATCTTGGTCTGTCGCTTACTCATGACCATATCTACATGTCTTTAGCTCTATTGACAAATTAGACATGCTTTATGTAGTTCAGTTCAGTCGCTCAGTCATGTCCAACTCTTTGAGACCCCATGGATCACAGCACGCCAGGCCTCCCTGTCCATCACCAACTCCCGGAGTTCACTCAGACTCACGTCCATCAAGTCCGTGATGCCATCCAGCCATCTCATCCTCTGTCATCCCCTTCTCCTCCTGCCCCCAATCCCTCCCAGCATCAGAGCCTTTTCCAATGAGTCAACTCTTCGCATGAGGTGGCCAAAGTACTGGAGTTTCAGCTTTAGCATCATTCCTTCCAAAGAAATCCCAGGGCTGATCTCCTTCAGAATGGATTGGTTGGATCTCCTTGCAGTCCAAGGGACTCTCAAGAGTCTTCTCCAACACCACAGTTCAAAAGCATCAATTCTTTTGCACTCAGCCTTCTTCACAGTCCAACTCTCACATCCATACATGACTACTGGAAAAACCATAGCCTTGACTAGAGGGACCTTTTTTGGCAAAGTAATGTCTCTGCTTTTGAATATACTATCTAGGTTGGTCATCTTTTCTTCCAAGGAGTAAGCGTCTTTTAATTTCATGTCTGCAGTCACCATCTGCAGGGATTTTGGAGCCCCCCAAAATAAATTCTGTCACCGTCTTGGGCGTTTGCCTGAGTTCATGTCCATTGAATCAGTGATGCTATCCAATCAGTCCTAGGAAGAAGGATGAGAAGAAAACACATCTAAATGGTAAAAGTAATTATGTAAAGTTCAATGATATTAGAGGTTTTTAAGCTGTATTCTTTGAAATTTTTTGAATTTCTTATTTGACAAGATGTATTACACTGATGGGCTTCCCTGATAGCTCAGCTGGTAAAGAATCTGCCTGCAATGCAGGAGATCTGAGTTCTATCCGTGGGTTGGGAAGATCCCTTGGAGAAGGGGAAGGCTACCCACTCCAGTATTCTGACCTAGAGAATTCCATGGACTGTATAGTCCTTGGGTTTGCAAAGAGTCGGACACGATTGAGTGACTTTCACTTTTCACTTTCATTATATGGATAGAGAATCACATATGTGTCTTTCCCCTTTTAGAACTAACACCCAAAAAAGATATCCTTTTCATTATAGGGGACTGGAATACAAAAGTAGGAAGTCAAGAAATACCTGGAGTAACAGGCAAATTTGGCCTTGGAATACAGAATGAAGTGGGCAAAGACTAATAGAGTTTTGCCAAGAAAATGCACTGGTCATAGCAAACACCCTCTTCCAACAACACAAGAGAAGACTCTACACATGGACATCACCAGATGGTCAACACCGAAATCAGATTGATTATATTCTTTGCAGCCAAAGATGGAGAAGCTCTATGCAGTCAACAAAAACAAGACCAGGAGCTGACTGTGGCTCAGATCATGAACTCCTTATTGCCAAATTCAGATTTAAATTGAAGAAAGTAGGGAAAACCACTAGACCATTCAGGTATGACCTAAATCAAATCCCTTATGATTATGGAGTGGAAGTGAGAAATAGATTTAAGATCTGATAGATAGAGTGCCTGATGAACTGTGGACTGAGGTTCATGACATTGTACAGGAGACAGGGATCAAGACCATCCCCATGGAAAAGAAATGTAAAAAAGCAAAATGGCTGTCTGAGGAGGCCTTACAAATAGCTGTGAAAAGAAAAGAAGCAAAAAGCAAAGGAGAAAGGAGAAAAGGAAAGATATAAGCATCTGAATGCAGAGTTCCAAAGAATAGCAAGAAGAGATAAGAAAGCCTTCCTCAGCAATCAATGCAAAGAAATAGAGGAAAACAACAGAATGGGAAAGACTAGAGATCTCTTCAAGAAAATTAGAGATACCAAGGGAACATTTCATGCAAAGATGGGCTCGATCAAGGACAGAAATGGTATGGACCTAACAGAAGCAGAAGATATTAAGAAGAGGTGGCAAGAATACACAGAAGAACTGTACAAAAAAGATATTCACAACCAAGATAATCACGATGGTGTGATCACTCACCTAGAGCCAGACATCCTGAAATGTGAAGTCAAGTGGGCCTTAGAAAGCATCACTACAAACAAAGCTAGTGGAGATGATGAAATTCCAGTTGAGCTATTTCAAATCCTGAAAGATGATGCTGTGAAAGTGCTACACTCAATATGCAGGTGAATTTGGAAAACTCAGCAGTGGCCACAGGACTGGAAAAGGTCAGTTTTCATTCCAATCCCAAGAAAGGCAATGCCAAAGAATTACCGCACAATTTCACTCATCTCACACACTAGTAAAGTAATGCTCAAAATTCTCCAAGCCAGGCTTCAGCAATATGTGAACCGTGAACTTCCTGATGTTCAAGCTGGTTTTAGAAAAGGCAGAGCAACCAGAGATCAAATTGCCAACATCTGCTGGATCATGGAAAAAGCAAGAGAGTTCCAGAAAAACATCTATTTCTGCTTTATTGATTATGCCAAAGCCTTTGACTGTGTGGATCACAATAAACTGTGGAAAATTCTGAAAGAGATGGGAATACCAGACCAGCTGACCTGCCTCTTGAGAAACCTATATGCAGGTCAGGAAGCAACAGTTTGAACTGGACATGGAACAACAGACTGGTTCCAAATAGGAAAAGGAGTGTGTGAAGGCTGTATATTGTCACCCTGCTTATTTAACTTCTATGCAGAGTGCATCATGAAAAATCTGGGCTGGATGAAGCACAAGCTGGAATCAAGATTACTGGGAGAAATATCAATAACCTCAGATATGCAGATGACACCACCCTGATGGAAGAAAGTGAAGAGGAACTGAAAAGCCTCTTGATGAAAGTGAAAGAGGAGAGTGAAAAAGTTGGCTTAAAGCTCAACATTCAGAAAACGAAGATCATGGCATCTGGTCCAATCACTTCATTGCAAATAGATGGGGAAACAGTGGAAACAGTGTCAGACTTTATTTTTGTGAGCTCCAAAATCACTGCAGATGGTGATTGCAGCCATGAAATTAAAAGATGCTTACTCCTTGGAAGAAAAGTTATGACCAACCTAGATAGCATATTGAAAAGCAGAGACATTACTTTGCCAACAAAGGTCCGTCTAGTCAAGGCTATGGTTTTTCCAGTAGTTATGTATGGATGTGGGAGTTGGACTATAAAGAAACCTGAGCGCTGAAGAATTGATGCTTTAGAACTGTGGTGTTGGAGAAGACTCTTGAGAGTCTCTTGGACTGCAAGGAGATCCAACCAGTCCATCCTAAAGGAAATGAGTCCTGAATATTCACTGAAAAGACTGATGCTGAATCTGAAGCTCCAATACTTTGGCCACCTGATGTGAAGAAGTGACTTCCTTGGAAAAGACCCTGATGCTGAGAAAGACTGAAAGTGGGAGGAGAAGGGGTGACAGAGGATGAGATGGTTGGATGGCATCACCAACTCCATGGACATGAGTTTGAGCAAGCTCCGGGAGATGGTAAAGGACAGGGAAGCCTGGCATGCTGCAGTCAATGGGGTCACAAAGAGTTGGACATGACTGAGGAACTGAACAATAACAACAAATGCTGTGTAACATTCCATCTTGTGGGTGTATCAATTTAGTCAACACATGGTTAGCAAGTGCTCATTATTTAAGTGTTCTAGGTCCTCGGCTCAGCCCTGGAGCTACAGCCGGAAGCAGGAGACACAGGAGGATGGAGAGAGAAGGAAACGCGGGATTAGAGACATGGGGACGTGCGCATCACAGCAGCAGGCGTTTGGTGCATCTGTTATTTCCGACGTTGTAACCAACACCCGGTGGCCTGTGTGGCAGAGGTCACAGTCTGAGCCTGGACCGAGACCCAGATTTAGATGAGTGAGCCAGCCCACCAGGTAGATGAACCAACTGACCAGTGGACAAAGGCCCCGGAGCCATTTCCTGGAGGAGATCAGGGTGGAGGGTGAGGGAGGCAGGGGTTGTGCGTTACCTTTCTGGGAATGAGTCCCTGAAGCTGGGGAGGACAGGTTTTTGCCTGGCCACCTGAAATCCACCCTGACCCCAAGAGGAGAAGGACTGTGGTCAGAAGAGAAAGCCCTTTCCAGGAGAGCCTCCAGGAGACGCCAAACACAGCCCTGTCTCCGGAGACAGATGCACGGTTCCCCTCGGGGTCAGAGCTGGAAGCCCACAGAGATGGTGGGCCTGGCGTGGAAGCTGCGTCCACAGGTGAGGCCCGAGAGAGGCGCACTAGCTCCAGACGCGCCTGGAGCACGCAGCCCGGCAGGCTTTGCGGTCGCCATGGTAACTGCGACTGTGGCTCTTAACTTGGTTTTGTGCAGGTTTTCTGGGGTCTTGAAGGAATAGTTGCTGGCGGAGGTGCTTCGCACCGGGCTGGAGGTGGTGTGGCCGCAGATGGAGTGGAGGGTTTCTCCTGAGGGGTGGCCAGGAGACCGAAGGGAGGTGGTAGCTGAGAAGGGAGCCTGTCGGGCCCACCAGGGTTCTGACCCGAGTAGACCCGAGCCCCAGGAGGGAAGCAGCAGCTGCCCTTCGCAGCAGAGTGGGCGGTGTCCCTCCTCCACCCCCAGGGCACGGAGGACTTGCCGAGGTTTACTTTTAACAACGTGATGGATTTACACAGAATGCTGTTTTAATTCTCATTTTTGTATATAAAAAGATGGGGCTTTTTCACATTTTGGTAAATTTTCATTTTCATCCTCTGTAAAATATCTGTTTATGTCTCTTGAATTGCTATCTTTATAGTAAGAATGTAAATAGTAAATTTATGTGCCTTGCAAGTTTTTTCTTCACTTGTCATTTGCATCTAGTTTGGGTTATGATTTCAATGTAAAAACAAATCTAACCATGGGGATTCCCTGGTGGTCCAGTAGTTCAGACTCAGTTCTTTCACTGCCAAGGCCCAGGTTTGATCCCTGGTCGGGGAACTAAAATTCCACAAGCCACTTGGTGCAACCGAAAAAAAAAAATTAACCTTCATAGAATCAAATTTATCAGTCATTTTCTTTGATTGTAGCCTTTAATTGTGTGACAGCAAGTCCTTCCCTATCTTGCAAACAGTTAGAGTTAATATATATAGTTTTATATTTTTATGGTTTCCCTTTTTACTTTAATCCTTAGTTTATCAGAAAAATTTTGAAGTGTGGTTTGTGGGGAGGAGCGGATGAAACTTTATTTCCTTAATTGCTAATATTTTCAGCCCTATCAGAGAACTTCCCCTCTCTGTTCTTTTAAAATTCATCTTTTATTGTATTTTTTATCTTCTTTGAAGCGTCTCAAGTTTAGTTTTTTTTTTAATCTGTTTACCGAAAGCCATTTCTACTGTGGTGTTAATGTTTGATTTATGGAGGACTTCCAATAATAAGAATATCTGTTCTTTTTCTTACCACTGCACTTTTGAATTAGTTTTCAAAGTTTCAGAAATAATCCTGCTGTATTTGGTCCATTCCATACTGTTTCATTTGCTCTGCAAAGATGTCTGAAAAGTAGATTTTATAGCTTCCCCTTTATAGCTGGCTAAATTTAAAGTCAGAAAAATAAAGAAATATGCCAAAATTGCTAATAAACATTAGCAGACCAATCTAGGAAACTGGAGTTTCTACATAGTCCTGTCCATTGGAACATCTCTCATTCTATAAATCTCAGAGATATTCCAGGATTTTGATGATTATATTTAGACAGAAATCCTTAAATGATCCCTCTGAATGTATTTTTTAAAAACATATGCTTTATTATAAGAATTTCCAAATTCACCCAAGAAACTAGAGAGAGTAGTATAATAAACCCCCAAGGATTCATCACCCAGTCCAACCACTGTAATATTTTTCCATCAATAAATGCTTTGTGAAACTTGTTAAAATTTTGATGAAACCTATGAAAATATCCAAACTCTTCAATGAATTTTCCCCAGCATAATGTTGTGACATCATCTTGCTTTCCAAAGTAATGAATTTCTGGTTTCTAAAGAAAATAGTAAAATGACATTTTCCTGGGACTCTGAGAATTTTCAAAAGGATAATTTTGTTTTTTGTTGGTCTGTGCTAGTGATAAAGAACCTGCCTGCCAATGCAGGAGACTTAAGAGACTCGGGTTTGATCTCTGGGTCGAGAAGATTCCTGGAGAAGGGAATGGTAACTCACTCCAGTGTTCTTGCCTGGAGAATCCCATGGACAGAGGAGCCTGGTGGGCTACATACAGTCTGCTGGATCGCAAAAGAGTCACACATGACTGAAGCAACTTAGCACACACGCATAGCTGCTGTTTAATGTTGAGTTCATTTCTGCTGTACAGTGAAAGTATTTTGTTGTTCAGAATCAGTGAAAAATGCAGCCAAAAGATACAGACAGGGATGAAAAGAAAGGGGGAATTTGCCTTCTCTTGACCCTCTGAGCTTCCAGCTCCAGAGATGGCTCACAGGTGTCTCAGACTCCAAACACAGCCACCTCCCCTGGGAGCAAACCGTACAGTTATTACGAATCAACATAGGTTCTGCTACCCTCCGTGTGATGTGGATTGACTGTTTATCAACTCTGGGAGAGCAAAGAATTTGCAATACTTTCAGGAGTAGCTGCTAAAACCATTTTGTTGTTGTTTAGTTGCTAAGTCCTACCCCAGCCACTGGACTCCTCTGTCCATGGGATTTCCCAGGCAAGACCACTGGAGTGGGTTGCCATTTCCTTCTCCAAGGGATCTTTCTGAACCAGAGATTGAACCCGAGACTCCTGAACTGGCAGGTAGATTCTTTCCCGCTGAGCCACCAAAGATGCCCACCAAAACCTAGTAAACAGGTAAAATGTAAGTTCATTTGTCACTTAAAACTGAATTGGAGGTGTCTAGCTTAGAGACATGGCAACCCACTCCAGTGTTCTTGCCTGAAGAATCCCAGGGATAGGGGAGGCTGGGGGGCTGCCATCTATGGGGTCGCACAGAGTCGGACACGACTGAAGTGACTTAGCAGCAGCAGCAGCAGCTTAGAGACAGTGCTCTGTGCATCCCAAATATTATTTTCCAAAAAACTCAGTAACTTCTATAGTTTTACAGTTTTGGATAATTAGCAGTTTTCAAAAAACTCCACACTGTTTCAACTGGGTTAAAAGAAAATATAGCTGATTCTGGAATTATGGCAAGATCTGAATCTCCTCACCTTAAACTAAGCAATTTTGTATTAACAGCCCAACCTTGTCAAAGAAAACAGGTTAAATCTTTAACAGAAAGGTTGTTCTCACAGAGGAAGTTAATGGCTAAGGATGATATTTATTTTATTAGTATTTTTTCAAGATTTCAAGGACCATACAGCTATAGCAATATGAATAGAAAAGCACATCGATGTAGATTTTCTTCTACATGAATGCTTTTGTTCTCAAAATTGTAAAGGAAATTCCTGTCGCTGGAGAATTTGATTTGGGACCTTCTTTCATAGATGGTTCTATCATTCATTCTGTAAATTTTAGCCACTGCAACTCCAGTTCATCGTTCTGCAAATACAATTGTCACATAAACCTAAAGGATTTTTTTTTTCCTTTGAAGGAGGAACTATTTTATTCCCAAGTAACCAAATACACTTACAGTATCTAACAGAAATAAATGGTGCATTTTCTCTCAACCCTTAAAATGCTTTCAATTAAAAAACATTTCCAGAGAGAGAAGAAAATTGCCAATGCAGAGATGTATGCACTAATTGATTTCATTCTGAAATGTCATAGATATTAGGCATGGTGGCAGATTGTAAGATAATATTCATCTCTCTTGTAAAACATATATGCTCATGAGGTAAATAGAAAGTATTAGATGTTTTGGCCAGAATAAAGTGCACTGCATTTTGAGGAGGCTTTTGTGCAGACCCCGAAAATGAGTGTCTGTGTCCTTTTAGTGTTTGCGACATACTTGAGTGATAATTCTGGGGATTAGCACCCTGGTTCCAAGACTAGAGCAAGGACACATCTCCATGCACTGACCCCTAGGGGGAGGGTCCCACTGCACTGAATCAGATATTCAATTTATCCCCCACACAAGGAATGTTCAGAAGTGCCCACTTGCCTGCTGGGATATTGAAACCTGATCTCTGACGTGAATGGGGCTTGTGCTACCAAACAAATCAATTGCTTTTCTATGAAAACTCTAAAAAATCTGAGTTCATTCCCACATGCTAAATTTTGGCATGAATCATCACTTTTCGAAAGTGAACACTCAGGGAGAATGAGACTGTGGCCATGTTTCCAAAGAGGGTCCGGGATTTGCCTTGTGGCTCAGTGCATCTCGGAATGAACATCCCTCAGGTCACTCACCCTGTGACCAGGTCACTGCGGTCCTTGAAGAGAGGACAAGGATGGATTGGATTGCGACAGGAGGGACACATGCAGCCTGTCCCCCCTTCCCCCCGCTTGCTGCTGCTGCTGCTAAGTCGCTTCAGTCATGTCCGACTCTGTGCGACCCCATAGGCGGGGGCCCACACTCTCTGGGATTCTCCAGGCAAGAACACTGGAGGGGGTTGCCATTTCCTTCTCCAATGTATGAAAGTGAAAAGTGAAAGTGAAGTCGCTCAGTCGTGTCCGCGACACCGCCCCGGTTAGTGACCCCCAATTTCATCCTGAACGGGTTGGCATAGCCTTGCGGGAGCTTCGTCTTCGGCAGTCAGGGCACCTGGCGCACCGTCCTTGCCCGGGGGCTGCCCGAACCAGACCTGAGCCCCCAGCATCACCAGGGAACTCTGAGGAAGGAGGGCATCGAGGGCCATGTGAGTGCGTGGCTCACTCAACCAGGGCAGGAAGGTCTGCGGGCAGACCACGTCCGCTTACAGCTCCCTGCTGCGCCTGCATTCTTCCGGCAGAAAAGAAGCATCAGCACAAGAGACAAGGCCTGGGGGCAACCTAAAGGCCCCTCGACAGAGGGCGGAGTAAAGATGTGGCACGCATATACAATGGAATGCTTCTCCACAAACAGCCAAGCAAATCAGCCCTGAGTTCTCGCAACAGCCAGCAGATGTCTGTTTCCTTTGTTCTCTCAGAGGCCCCTATATAGGCTAAACTTTCACTGTGCTCCAGATTCTAAATCCTTTCTAGCCATCTTAGATGTTACCCCGTGAATTAGTTCTGAGATTCTTAATTTTTTTTCCTAAGTGGGGCTTCCCAGGTGGCACTAGTGGTAAAGAATCCGATTGCCAAAGCATGACATAAGAGTTCAGTTCTGTTGCTCAGCCATGTCCAACTCTTTGCGACCCCATGAACCACAGCACCCCAGGCCTCCCATCACCAACTCCCAGAGTCCACCCAAACCCATGCCATCCAACCATCTCATCCTCTGTCGTCCCCTTCTCCTCCTGCCTTCAATCTTTCCCAGCATCAGGATCTTTTCCAATGAGTCAGCTCTTTGTTATCAGGTGGCCAAAGTATTGGAGCTTCACCTTCAACATCAGTCCTTCCAATGAACAACCAGGACTGATCTCCCTTAGAATGGATTGGTTGGATCTCCTTGCAGTCCATGGGACTCTCAAGAGTCTTCTCCAACACCACAGTTCAAAAGCATCAATTCTTCAGCGCTCAGCTTTCTTTATAGTCCAACTCTTAAATCCATATATGACTACTGGAAAAACCATAGCCTTGACCTTTGTTGACAAAGGAATGTCTCTGCTTTTTAATATGCTGTCTAGGTTTGTCATAACCTTCCTTCCAAGGAGTAAATGTCTTTTAATTTCATGGCTGCAGTCACCATCTGCAGTGATTTTGGAGCCCCCCAAAATAAAGTCTGTCACTATTTCCACTATTTGCCCATCTATTTGCCCATGAATATCCCCATCTATTTGCCATGAAGTGGTAAGACCAGATGCTATGATCTTAGTTTTCCGAATGTTGAACTTTAAGCCAGCTTTTTTACTCTGCTCTTTCACTTTCATCAAGAGGCTCTTTAGTTCTTCTTCACTTTCTGCCATGAAGGTGGTGTCATCTGCATATCTGAGGTTATTAATATTTCTGCTGGCAATCTTTATTCCAGCTTGTGCTTCACCCAGCCCAGAGTTTCTCATGTTGTACTCTGTGTATAAGTTAAATAAGCAAGATTGCAGTATACAGCCTTGACATACTCCTTCTCCTATTTGGAACCAGTCTGTTGTTCCCGGTCCAGACATAATAAATATGAGTTCAATCCCTCAGTTGGGAAGATCCCTAGAGGAAGAAATGGCAGCCCACTCCAATATTCTTGCCTGGAGGGTCCCATGGACAGAGGAGCCTGGGGGGCTGCAGTCTGAAGGGTTGCAGAGGCGGACACACTGAGGAGACCCCGCATATGCTCACTGCCTGTTCAGCTGAGGCTCCTGAGCCTGGGACTCCCAGCTGTTCTGTGAAACCCTCCCTCTGCCCTGTGGTCTCGGTTTGGATCCATCTGCACAAAACCAAGCGACTTGGAAAGCACTCCTCCATCAGCTATCTTCATTGTTACTTCTTTTAGAAAATATTAAAGAATTGTTTTCCATGTATTGTTTTGCTTTTTCTAAATATAAAACAATGCGCATTTGTCATAGGACTTTCGGAAGATCTAGCCAAGCATACAGAGGGAAATAGGAATCACATGTAACCATGCAGCTTGAAAATAATACGTGATTGTAATTCATACGTGCATTTCGTTCACTGCTGTTGCTCAGTCCCTAAGTCCTGTCCAACTCTTTTCTACCCCATGGACTGCTGCTCGCCAGGCTTCCCTGTCCTTCACTCTCTCCCAGAGTTTGTTCAAACTCATGTCCATTGAGTCAGTGAGGCCATCCAGACATCTCATCCTCTGTTGCCCCCTTCTTCTCTTGCCCTCAATCTTTCCCAGCATCCTATACGCAATTAAAAACATAAAACTAGGATCACACTTTTCTATTCGGTTGTTTTTCTTTATTGTTAAATCAGGAGCCTCTTCCCCCCTTAAAAAGATTTTTAAGTGGAATCTTATCTCACTTTCTGGACCCACCAAAAGGTTCGTGCCGTATCCTCACTGGTGTCTAGAGCAGGGGTTTGGTTAGATTTTCTCATCCTACGCAACAAGAGCTTCTTGGGCTACCAGCTCTCAATTATGTTCTTTACTTATAAAGGATCAACATCGATTCAAAGCAGAACATCAAGTGACATGCACATATTTAGAGGCCCTTGAAGCACATTGCTGGATTACTTTCAAAAGATGGTTGAATCAACACCTACAGAGAGGAGAGTGGGGGAGGGTCCAAGTTCCCCTGTTCTTGCTAAATCATAGCCAAACCCAGAGCGAAATGTTTGCATTTTAATTTGAGGCCAATTGCGTTACTGTGTTTGCATTTGCCGAGTGTATCGCTCTTTACGAAGAGCCTGCCCTTTCTCGTCTTCTCACTTTTCTTGTAAACTCTTCTAGTTCATATGCTCACTGAAAGGAAAACGGATGGATTGTTAATTCTTTTCTAGTTAGTTTGGAATACCTTTGCCTTGTGAGGTTCAGCTCAGCGGTCACCTCCTCGACAAAGCCTTGCCATCTGCCCCCAGTAGCCCTGGCCGCAGACCCCTCTGGGCGCGCACCTTCACCTGAGCATCGCAGCTGGGTCTGTGTTTCTCTCCTCCCTCCAGTGCCTGGCACTGGATACTTAGACATCGTTGCTGTGGCTCAACAGTGAATAAACCTCTCTATCATTTGACCTGTGTGCTGTTGGCTCTCCTCAGGTTACCCCTTTCCTCCGAAAATAACCTCGGTGGGTGTGGCAAACCAGAAATCCTTTCGGGTGCTGGTATTTCAAACAAGATGCTCTCAGATAACGTCTGGTCAGGTCTAATTACTTAAAAAGGGACCCTGGATTGTGTCGGCCAGGCCAAAGTTTACACAAGAAGCAATTTTCTAATTAACAGTTTCAAACCTGAGTACAGAGGATAAATCTTACTCAGGCTCATGGGGACACAGGTAATCAGGCAGGTGGGTGGAGTCCTTGTTCCGTGTGCCCGCGGGGGTATGTGGGCCTCCCCCCAGAGCAGACTCTGCTCATTTACAATTAAACTCACAGCCCCTCCCCTGAGCCCTGGGCCTGTTGGCCTTTCCCCGGATATGACCTGCGGGAACTTCACCGAATCTAGGAGGGGGCAGGGTCTGATCCGCTGAAGACAGTCTCATAGAAAACCATGCTGGTCTAGACTTAAAGCAGGAGACGTTCTCAGTAAAAATATTTTGAAGCCAAAATAAATAAAAAAGAAAAAGTGGGAAAGAGTCAAGCAGGCAATTATTTGTAATAGAAAAAACTATTGATTTTCCTTTTTTGATACATAGGCTAAATTATCCTTCAAGAAAAGTAGCAATGCATCTTTAAACAGATTTATTGGTTCTGGGAGGGAAAAAATGTATTATTTAACTTCAATGCTATTGGATTTTTCTTTTATGTGAGATGTAGAAATAGCCCCGATGAACAGAAACAGGGGAGGGAAATTCCTTCGAGGACCACGGTTATTTTGGATCCCAGGGTAAGATAGTCTAGTATTTCTCTCCAAGCAGTGAGAGTTCAACCACAAAAGATCATCTTTCTTGCTAAATAAATGGCATCACACAGTCACAGTCAGTGCATTTTCCATGAAAAGTGAAGTTCCCACGGGTGAGGTGAACAGACCGTGTGACGCCCACGGTGCTACTTTGAGGCTCCGGCCCTTTGTTACGAAGGACTTTGCCTTTGGCAGAATCCTGGGACGCCTCTGATCCTGTGGCTGTAAGCCCTGCTCCGAGCTGTTCCAGCTCCCCTCCCTCACCCCTTGCCTTCTGAGACTAGAAGATGCAATAACCTGACTCGGGATGCTTCCCACTCTGTTCCGGAAAGGAACGCGGAGTCGACAGAGAGCCTCTCCCAGCCCTCACCCTGAGCCCTCTCCAGAAGAGCCACGGGCTCACCGGGCCACACACTTTTGCGATCACCAGCACCATACAGCCGTCCCCCCAGCTCACTATCTACCCATCGTGTGACCTTCCCCCAGGTGTGGTCATCTATCCGTCAGAGGCAATCCCAGGTGACCTTGCTGAACTGTCACAGAGAAAAACTACTTGAAAAGATGGGAAAGCATTTTTCAAGCATAAAGTGCTCAAAAAGCTGTAAAGACATATTTCAAACCACAGCTAGAAGCTGAGCCCCTCATCGCGTGGATCCTTCACAGTCAGCAGTTCAGGCATTGGACAGTTTGGGGTTTTGTTTTTGATAACAAGGCTCTTTCAGTTGACTAAGTCTCGGCCTAGAGTGACCCCGGAGCCTGTGGTCAGAAATCACCGGGTCTCCATCCCAGCAGGGTGAGTCTGGAGGCCACGCATCCCTTTTCTCCTCTTTCCACTATACGTGGGGCTGTGGTCCCCAGGCCCTCAGCTTTGGGGGATCTTCATTCCTGCAGGAGGAGCTGACCAAAAAAAAGAACGTCAGCGTGTTTGCACCATAGAATACGGTGGGTCTCTCCTCTTTCTGCGGTGGTTTGGGGGTTCTGGCTCTTTACGCTCTAAAGGATGTGCTAAGTCTTTGCGGTTGCCCTATGTTCGAGCGTGGAACTGTATGTAATAGTCCGGAACTGGGGCTAAGAGCTGCGTTCAGTGCCCAGGGGCTAGAACGCCGCCGTGCCTGTTAAATCTCGAGTGGGGGGCAGCGGGCAGCCTGGGTGCTGTGTTCAGTGGCCCCCTGCCCTGACCCAGGGCCCTCTCTCTTCCCGCTCCTCTCCTGGGCGTGCTCGCGCCAGCCGTCAGCTCCTCTACCCCCCAGTCTCATCAATCAGGGACCAACGGTGTGTTGTGTTCTGTGTCCTAACGTGTGTCCGGGGAGGCTGGCCCCTTGGCCAGGAGCCCTCATCACCTTCCCCGCAAATGATGAGGTGAGCCTTCTCTCCTCGGGGACCGTCGGTCAAGGTCAAGTCAGGAAAAGACTGCTCAGAGTTTGGAAACGCTGGCTCCATACGAGAGGATTCTCCAGAAAGACCAGCGACAGACTTTTGTTCGATCTGACTGAGAAGTTTCTGCGTTCAGCCAGGCCACTGGGCTCCTGAGCAACCCGGGTCCAGAATGGAGCACACAGACATCCGTATCCTCCCTGCGTGACAAATGGTGTGAATACGGACCCTGCTTTAAAACCCCAGCTCATTCAGGTGGCAGGATGAAGTGTGCCATGTCATAATTAACCCCTCATGTATTGCAAGCAATTTAATGTCAAAATAATCAACAGTCGCTTTTTTTACCCTTTTGTGAGTACATAATAAATACTGTCATTTTAGCGGCAGCAAACATCGGATTTCTTTCCTGGTCTCTGAATAACACCATTTGTGACGTAAATATCAGACCTTCCCCTTCATCTCCTCCTCTGTGAGCCCTACAAACTACACATACATGCGCTCCTTAGGAAAACAAATCACGGATGTCAAAGAAAAGCTGTGTGTTTAATTTCTAGTCGCTACATCATCTGCCGATTATTCCAGCTCGAGTCCAAACGCTGGAGGGTGGACATACACGGGAAGTGGGGTGGAGGGGAGTGGAGAAGACCCCTCACTGTTCATCCTGTTTTTACCTCATGGATCACCAGCAATGACATGGCAGTTACTATTATTTTCTTTTTTGTTTTTTGGCAGGCAAAGCCACTGCTGCTAATGCACTCTTTGATTAAAGTCTGTTTACTTTTTGAGCCAACAGGAGTCAGAGGAATGATCCGTGCAGTCCTCCCATCCACAGGTGGAAGGTGGCGATCCCCCGGTTTATGGCAGCTTCTGCTATGCCGGAAGTCATGGGATTGTGGTCTGGGCAGCCTCCGCTCCCAGGCCCCCAAGGTCCCTGTGGCTTCGGGTAGAACCTGTCCTGCTAAACTAATAGGGTAACCACAAAGACAGCCCCAGGAGAGAGTGAGGAGCAGACCATTGTCTCCAGTTGCTTTAGGTGAGACGCGATGGACTGAAATTCAGGTGTTGAAGGGACACTTCATAACACACAGGAAGACCAAAGCATTACCAGAACAGATTTTGTGTGACAGTGATTTTTAAATCTTAAAATGGAAAACAGGAGAACTCCTTCTTAGTGATTATTATCATGAACCTGAGTTTCCCATGAAATCACACGGATTTGCCCTTTGGTAACGTCATTGTTCAGCCGCTACTTTGTTGCTGACTCTTTGTGACCCAAGGACTGCAGCAGGCCAGGCTCCTCCACTATCTCCATCATCTCCCAGGGCTCAGACTCACGTCCATTGAGTGGGTGATGCCATCCAACCATCTCATCCTCCGTTGCTCCTTCTCCTCCCACCTTCACTCTTTCCCAAGTTGGATCTTCACATTAGGTGGCCGAAGTAATGGAGCCTCAGCTTCAGCATCAGTCCTTCCAATAAATATGCAGGGTTAATTTCCTTTAGGATTGACTGGTTCTATCTCCTTACAATCAGACTCTCAAGAATCTTCTCCAGCATTCCAGCATCATTTTGGTATCTATTCAGCCATTATTATAAAGCCCCATCTCTTAGATACTAATGCATATTTTTCAGATGCAAGAAACACAACTGCATAAGTTTTGCACTTATCACAGGCTTCTTTCCACAACTAATTATTTCTTTTTAATTCATATTAAGTATCTACCTGCCTGGGTCAGGAAGATTCCCTGACTCATTGGAAAAGACCCTGATGCTGGGAAAGATTGAAGGCAGGAGGAGAAGGGGACAACAGGGAATGAGATGGTTGGATGGCATCACTGACTCAATGGACATGAGTTTTAGCAAGCTTTGGGAGTTGGCGATGGACAAAGAGGCCTGGTGTGATGCAGTCCATGGGGCTGCAAAGAGTTGGACATGACTGAGCTACTGAACTACATGCCAAAAACTCTGGACAGAGGCTCCTGCAACATGGAGATAAATACAACCCAACTTAAGACTTAGCACAATGCACACACATTAACCAATAATCACAATAAAATGTAGCCACCTTGTGGATGTGAGCTCCTGGAACACAAGAGCTGTTCTTTCTGCCTGGATTCTCCATTCCTGCCATAAGCGGGGCAAATTCCCTTTGACAGACAGGGAAGATTCAGTTATCAGATACGCACATGATCCAGGGGAACAGAGAGAGCTTGTTACAGTGTGGAGGACATCAGCAAGTAGTCAGAAGACTCCTGAAATCTCGAAGTGGTCGCGCATTCCGAGCCATCATTAATCTTCTTTTGCATGACTTTAGTACATGAGATAACCAACGACCCCAAAGAGATCCCAGGTGGGGGGCACACAGGCAGAGCAAGTAGGGGCAGAATGTCCTGCCAAGTTGGTGGGATGGCGAAGTGTAAAGGGGACCCAGGGACGCTGGGACACCGCGCGTTTCATGGAGATACCGACTGTGAAGCCAGTTTGCTCACCATCAGGAGGGCTGTAACGACCCACCTCGCTGCTCACCCCCTTCCTGCAGACCAGCCGTCATCAGGGTCTTTACTACTGGGAAACCACTTCCGTCCAGCAATTGTCCAGCTCCCTATAAAGTGGCTACAGCTGTTCAGGGCAGGGGTGGGAATGGTGGGAACACAGCCCTTTCGCAAAAGCAGCATTGAAAACCGCCAAACTCAAGTCTCCCTTTCCAAATAAACTTATCTTTGAAAACTGCTTCTGGAAGCCTTCGCTTTAACAGGAGAGTTTCCTGGTTTATGAGCTAGTGGTAAAATCCTAAAACCAGAAGCTCCTCGAGGAGGGACTGACACACCATTTACTGAAGTGCTGCCATGAAAATAATACTTGGCAGTGAAGCCGCTATAAATCCACACACGCTCTTGAGCAAAATGCCTCAGCCCTTTTTATACAGTTTTCTCTTTAAGAGGACGCACAGCAGCACAGACATAGCTCTCTCCGCCTCCCTTCCCACGATTCCTAGCGAACCTCTCTAGACAGACGCCACCCCACAGCAAAGGAGGGTCCCCAGATGTGAGGCGCTGGCACCGCCGGGCCGTTTGCAAGACAGCAGAAGACACGAGACTCATCTCCAGTGCCATTGCTGAATGGCGTGATACGACAGCATCCATGCAACCGATTAGCATGGCTCAACACAATACCCACTTTGCAGCATTAGTGTCGAAAACTTTCATCTTGGAATATAAGAGGAGAAAGACAACCTAGAATGAACTGTAGTGATTTTTCTGGAATGTTAGCAGACGACTCTATAAGATTCATATATCGATGGGGACGCACACTAACAGATTTATGTCAACCTCGTCATCTCAAGCAGCTCTGTTTTCATTCCACAGGCTCCACGAGATATAAGCGTGCTTTCCCAAATGCAGTTAACAAACACTGAGCTAAGTTTTCTCAATGAAACAGTGTGATGATGGGGTGGTACATAAAATTTCCTGATACACTAAAGACCCTTCTAAGAGTCCCACATATAATCCCTGAAGTTTAAGCCATGGATAATTGAGTCTCACAGACCAGCTTCTAAAATAAGACTAAGACTGCACACCAGATGCCATTTCCATGAGTTGATAGATGACTTCTGCTCTACAAGGTGGTGGCACAAAGGTCCTATGCGCTCCCAACAGGGGTAAACACGTTCTCTTTCCTTTGTCTTTCTCTCCTGAAAGTGTGCTTTAAAGAAAAAGAAAATCCATCCAATTATTCCCTTTGAAAAGAATATCTTACTTTTAGCCAGCTGAGAAAATTGAAGGACTTGAGGATGTAATAGGTTTCTTTCGGCTATGCCAAAAGAGGGGACTGAATTGTAAGCAGCTTTACTGGTCCATTCCTGAGAGTTCTGAATGCACAGCAGCCTTTCAAGGACACCACTGACTCTTCATTGTATCAACAGGATGACAGAATTTGACTGTGGAAAGTCCTCTTCGTTGGAAGGTGGTGCGTGGCAAGGCCTCTAGGGTCGTGAAAGAGCAGTTACATATCCACACAGTTTCCTTGCTGGTCCGAGGTGGGTCCCCACCCCCAGGGCGATGATGCAGACACTCTCCCCAACGTGGTTTCTCAACCCCACCCCTCCTCACACCTCCCACCACCTCGGCTACAGAGGGAAAGACAGAGACCGCTTTATTTTTATTTTTTTTCCAAGTTGTGCAATAATGAAGTGATAGCTGTATGCTGACTTTTACTACATCCTGGGTAGAGTATTAAGCACTTTTATATATAGTTTTTAATCAGCAAACCTACCCTGTTATACAGGTGATATGAACTTCCCTGGTGGCACAGATGGATAAAGAATCCACCAGCGATGTAGAAGACCTGGGTTTGATCCATGGGTAGGGAAAGAGCCCTTGGAAAAGGGAATGGCAACCCACTTCAGTATTCTTGCCTGGAGAATCCCATGGACAGAGGAGCCTGGAGGGCTACAGTCCATGGGGTCCCAAAGAATCGGACATGACTGAGCGACTAAGACTTAGCTGACTTAACTATAAGTGTAAGCCCTTTTAACAGATGAGAAAAAATGTAGTTTAGAGACTATGACAATTGGCCTGCACCAGCGTTTGGACTCAAGAAGGAGAACGTCATTTACAGTCAGAGGCTGGGTGGTATCATCTTCCCCCAGGGAGCTCTCATGGCTGTTTAACAACAGCAGGAATTAGGCTAAAAGGTGTAATCCAGTTAATAAGTAATTATTGAATGCCAGCTATGTGCTCAACACTGAGAAAGAAGTAAGAAGATAATTAAACCTACTTCACCTTTTTTTCCCTCCGATCCTTTAACCTTCGCTGCCTAAAAGGGTCACTCTGTTAAGCAGCAGGGAAAAAAAAAAAAAAAATTCAGGCCCAATTACTCTTTCTCCACTTCTGCAAGAAATTATCATCCAATTATTTTGGTACTCTATTGAAATTTGTCCAAAAGAAGGATAAATGTAGAAGTCGTTTACAGTTCTTCATTGGATCACCTTTTGAAAAGTTAATTTAGACTTAGGTCTCAACTATCTTAGAGAACAAAAGCTTGGCCCCTGGAAAGGCAATCGACCATCCCAGGAACCATGCAGCTCCCTTTAGCGTCTGTATCCGAGGGGAGGCGGGGCTCCTGGGAACGTGCAGACATTTTATTTAACTAACCAGATTCTCACAGCTTTGAATTTCTGATCTTGCAACTCAGTTCATCCTTTCTTTCATGTCACCCATCAGCAGTGCTGCAGCTGTTCAATTGCTAAGTTGTGTCCGACTCCCCCCAACACCATGAACTGCAGCACACCAGGCTTCCCTGTCCTCCACCATCTCCCGGGGTTTACTCAAGTTCCTGTCCATTTCGTCAGTGATGCCATCCAATCATCTCATCCTCAGCCACTTCCTTCTCCAGGGGAAAGTCAGTTCTGACCCCCGGTTGGAATTTCTTTGACTTGCTTTCCGTTGCTGTTGTTATTGTCATCAAACAGAGTGGTGTGCCTCAGAGAATCCGGCCTCTCTGCCTGACTATTAAACTCAAGTGCCTTTGTTCAGAGCCCTGTCCACCTGTAGCTGGCAGGAAGGAAGAAATTCATTCACCTCCTGCCTGAGGCTTGCCATCCTAGGAGATATTTGCAAGATGGATGGCTTTTTTACTTTGTTTCCTCATCTTCCCCCATCTCTGATCTATAGAAGAAACTGGCATCCAGACCCAGGTCAGATGGTTATTCTGAGACATTATTCTATTATTCTGCCATCTTCTCAGTTAACTGGCTTTCTGAATGAAGCCATATTCCTTGTCTCACCACCTCATCTCCAATTCATCGGCCTGTCGAGTATTGAGCAGAGAGAGCTAGGTAACTAAGGAATCTTAGGTGGCCTTGCAATTCAGTAGGTATCTTCTCTCTTTCCTTAAATAAGATTTAAATTGCCTAATGGGATCTTTTCAGTACAAAGCGTCTCCATTCCCACCACTGAATTGCTCATCTTCTTGGCTAGGTCTCCGTCAAATCACCTTTATGAGTCATACAAATTGCTACATGACACAGACACAGAAACCAGGATTTATTGTCAAGAGAGTTGAAATAATCCAGCAGAGGGAACAGGCTCTGATTTCAACGTTGAGGTGTAGACATTACAGGCATGATGTTCTTACCAATTATGGGTACAAACAGATCAGCTATAATCCGAGAGCCGGAGACAAAGTATTTATTACAAGTTATTAGGATAATCGGTTCAATCACCCTGAAAGTTCATTATGTTTTAAGATTTTCAGTTTTAAGATTTTCAAAAGTTATAATGACAGGATTGATAATTTATGGGCCTCAAGCAAGGATAATGAAAACAAATGCCTTGATTTGTGAATTTGTATGCCAGCTTTATGCATATAAATAGACTTTAAAAATCCTACTGTGTTTTATAGCTTCACATAAAAAGCAAAACAACCTCATGACTTGGAAGTCGGGCTTGTGAGTCTTAAATGCTCCAGTCAGATGACTTGGTTTCTCCATTAAACTCACGTCAGTCTATGAGACAGTCTGATTGGGAAGATTCGGGAGGAGAGGTCGGTGCCTTCCAAGTATCTCTGTGCTATTAATCACCCAGGAATCCTAGTGAGACATAGGCTCTGGTCCCCTGGAACTGCAGGCCCATCTCTGCTGTTAACAGGCTCCTAGGTAACACCGATTCTGTGGTCCGTGGGCCACCTTTGGAACCACAGACCGTTGCTCCTGGGACTTCCCTGTTGGGTATGGAATGTGTACGTGTTCGTCGCTCAGTCACGCCCAACTCTTTATGACCCCATGGACTGCAGCCCGCCAGGCTCCTCTGTCCATGGGATTCTCCAGGCAAGAATACTGGAGTGGGTTGTCATTTCCTTCTCCAGGGGATCTTCCCAATTCAGGGATTGAATCCAGGTCTCCACATTGTAGGAAGATTCTTTACCATCTGAGCCACCAGGGCAGTGGTTAGTGGTTAGTGGGTTCTTCCCAATTCAGGGATTGAACCCAGGTCTCCACACTGTAGGAAGATTCTTTACCATCTGAGCCACCAGGGCAGTGGTTAGTGGTTAGTGGGTTCTTCCCAATTCAGGGATTGAACCCAGGTCTCCACACTGTAGGAAGATTCTTTACCATCTGAGCCACCAGGGCAGTGGTTAGTGCAGGTAGGACCCCTGAGCAGGAATTAGGATCCCGCATGCCTCAAACTTCTGCCAAAGAAAAAGAAAAGGAATGTTGCTCCCGAAGGTCTTATCTCCAACTAAATCCCAGATGGAATGATTCAGATACAAGAGAAGAAAGAGCTGCTATACCGCATAAAGAATATGATACCCAAAGATAACCTGCAGAGTGTATTCAAAGCAGCATGGTTTCAAGAACACATAATAAACACCTTTTGTATTCTTATGGTTTTGCAATGTTTGTTTAACTCTGGGACCTCAATTCTGTGAAGTTTCTTATCACCCCTTCACCTTCCACAAAGTCAGCACTCTGGATGAACCGCCTTGCGGTAAAAGCCGTTTTTACACTCTTGGTCCTCCCCCTCCTCCTCTTCCTCCTTCTTCTTGTGTCTTTTTCTGGGAGGAAGTGATTTTTTAATTGAAAACTCCTGGCAGCACCTTTGAGAGAGGTATTGCCACATAAATTCCTCCATACAGTTGTCGGGGCCAGCCTGTCCTGAGCACAGCAGAGCAGCAGCTCACTGTCCTGGAGGTTCATGGGAAGGGAGCCCTCGACCACCTTGACCTTCTTGCGGAGAACAGACTGTAGCATCACTTCTCAAAGCTCCTGACAGATATATCCGAAATCTACAGACTGGTCAGACTGTAAATCCATTTCCTGGAAACTCACTTGTGAGGATAAAAACCTGGGGCATTTATGAATGTTATGCAACATCTTCTCACTTCATTTTAGCTCTTTATCCCACATGTTTTGGTTTAAAATGACTTGCGTTTAATTCTCATGGAGAATTATAAGTGTTAGCATTTTTTTTTTCTATTTCCCTGACTATAAAGCAACTTAACATCAAGGCCAAGTTTTTAGGAATGGATTATCCAAGGGCAGACAAATCCTTTGGTTAAAAATGTGTTCACTGATAGTATCAATTCAAGACTTCAGACCAACATTTTATGAAATTCTATAGCTACAAATACTCAACTCCAACATTTCATACCTCTTTTTCTGAATGACTACAGCCCTGTTTGGAAAACCATCTCCAAAAGAAGAAGCTGAATCCAACAAGGATAGATTTATATTTGACTTTAAAGTGGCAAACTGCTTGGTAAATCTCAAACTTCCAAAGCCACTAAATGAATCACATTAGTTCAACATCGGCAAATCCATGTTTTACTCACACAAAACATGCATACACAAATTAAGTTAAAATGGTATATAGCATATTATTGAATTTATGCAAATGAATCTTGGTATAAAATCAGGTTAGTGTTTGAAAGACCTGGAAAGGTAAGTAATGTCACCCTCTACTTTCTTAATCTTCGTTTAACAAATATATTTTTATTTGTGTTCCTACATTTCCCCCAACCATTGGTATGGTTTCATGATTTCTTTAAAACTCTCAAATATATTTATTCCATGAAGCTTTTCTTTTCTAAAAGTCTTCTCTTTTCATCTTAAAATGCATGAATGCCAGGAAGTTCCAATTTTATCTCAGTATTGACTTTTATGATGATGAATATGCTTTTCTTTCTTTTCTCCTTTATTCGTATAGAAATCACATGATACAGTTTTCCTTTCTTTTTGATTAAAATGTTATATTTGATTTTCCAGGAATAAAGTAACACACACAGACCAGAGTATGATAAAACTTTGAATCTGAAAAATAGCCAGATGGACCAACCAAGTGATATAGAAAAACTCTAAATCAGCAGTATCCATAAATCAGACATGCCATTCAAATTCACATTTGTAATGGAATTTATTTTTGAGAGAATTTACAACTGTTCAAGCATCACTATTTATTAGGTAAGGAAGGGAATCTGAGTGAAGTATTTATGTCTTATTAGTTCTTTTTATAACTATTAATTTAGACAATTTGTAACATATAAACAGTCTCAGCTGCATTATCTAAACTTGGCAAGTCACTTTGTGGATTCAGACACTGAGTTGGGTGGACTGATGGCTTTTACAATCCCTTTCAGCCCTGAGATGCTCTGATTTGATTAAGAAGATGCTCCAGGCAGGTACAGAGGGGTCTGCCCACAGTCTGAAAGGATCAAATACCGTACCTGAAATGACACTCACATCCAGAGTAAGCTTTGCATTTGGAGAAACCAGAAAATTTCAGTTTTTATGATATATTTTTATCACATTCATATTATGAAGCAAAACCTGTAGTCACTTCATTTCTTATTTAAAATTACACAAGTTCATTTTCCTAGATCTGATCCTTCAAAGCAATCCTGTTCTCCTTTATGCAAGAACTGTCTGGATCCAGATCACTGTGCACTAAATTGTGTTCTCAAATATGTCATTGAGATTTCTTCCTTGAAGGTGGAGAGTCACCAGCTTAGGAGGGAAACCTTCCTGAATGGCAGGATATGGCCTGGCTGATTTGGGGAAATAGCTTCTATTTTTAACCCAGGTGGTATTTTTTACTTATTACACATCAAGTTTTCAGAGCAGAATAGAACACATGGAACACGATGGCGCAGGCCATTTTGAGGGGTTTCTAGCAAACTGAATCTGCACGCGTTTGTTCTGTTCTATCAGTGATAGGAGAAAGAAATGTTTGGTTTTTAATTACATACATGTGATATTCAGCAGGCACTGGAAGCGATATTTTAAGCTCCCTCCGCTTTGTTTCAAGGTCTGAGTGTATTCATTCCTATGCAAATCATTCCGTGACAGAGTTCGCTGTCACGCTGATGCTGGAGAAAGTAACTTCTGTATATTAGTTCCAAGAAAGGAGAAATCCCGGGAGGATAGATGAAGATTAGGGGAGCAAATCAGGACAAGGCCTGCTTCTAGCACCCCAAGTCTTTTTTAAAAAATTAATTTATTTTTTATTGAAGGATAATTGCTTTACAGAATTTTGCTGTTTTCTGTCAAACCTCAACATGAATCACCCATAGGTATACATACATCCCCTTCCTTTTGAAGCTCCCTCCCATTTCCCTCCCCATCCCACCCCTCTCGGTTGATACAGACCCCGTGTTTGAGTTTCCTGAGCCATACAGCAAATTCCCATTGGCTGTTTTACATGTGGTAATGTAAGTTTCCACGTTACTCTTTCCATACATCTCACCCTCTGCTCCCCTCTCCCCATGTTGTAAGTCTGTTCTCTATGTCTGTTTCTCCACTGCTGCCCTATAAATGAATTCTTCAGTACCGTTTTTCTAGATTCCGTACATATGCGTTAGAATGCAGTATTTATCTTTCTCTTTCTGACTCACTTCATTCTGTATAATAGGTTCTAGGTTCTTTTAAAGCCAAATTTTGAGGAACGGAATCATTGTGGAAGGGTAGTTGTGACTCATGTCAGATAAATGCCCAGCACGGGCCAAGTTCTTCATTAGAGTCACAGATGGTAGTTAATGAGGATCAACCATGACAGGGACGAAACTACCCAGTGAAGGGTCCCCCTGGGCCAGCCGCCCACCACAAGCTCCGTGGTTTTCATTCCTAGCACACCTTTCGGGAAGCAATACAGGTAAGTTGCACTTTGGCCACCTGATACTAAGAGCTGACTCGTTGGAAAAGACCCTGATGCTGGGAATGATTGAAGGCGAGAGGAGATGGGGACAACAGAGGATGAGATGGCTGGATGGCTTCACCAACTCAATGGACATGAGTTTGAGTAAGCTCTGGGAGTTGGTGATGGACAGGGAAGCCTGGTATGCTGCAGTCCATGGGGTCGCAAAGAGTCAGACATGACTGAGCAACTGAACTGAACTGAGCCTTGAGATGACAGGATTAACGTTTTAGCCAAGACTCAGGAAGTGTTGAAACAGACAGATTTAAATGGTAGAGGAGGAGGGAGGCTGGATGCAATTGGACGCTGGGAGGTGGAGGAGGAAAGAAGAGCCCCATGGGGAGGAGGCCCAGCCCAACGGCACCTCCTTTCTAATCCCGGAAGCCATTCTGCCAAACTCCCTCCTGCAGTCATGGTTGAAGAGAACTGTGGCCAACAAAACATAGTTGTTGGCATTTGGTAACATTGCCATCAGTTGGAAAGTCGTTTTTCCATGTCTGTTTCCAGCTTCTCTTTCCCCGACTCAGTATGCATTGCTTGGAGGGTCAGTACCTAGGAAGGTAAGCAGGAGGGCCCATGCCAAAGGGCAACTGGCTGAACAAAGATTCCTACATTTTACAAGACAGAACGAGCTTCTCTGACCACCTGGTGACCGCCTAAACTCCAGCAGCCAGAGCCTACAAGCGCAACCATGAGGTCACCTTCCGGTCATGTTATGTAAGGAAACAATGTTTCTCAGAAAAGGGGAGGAAGGTCACAATTTTTCAAGTACCAACTGATCTTAAGGACTGCCGTCCAGAGAGAAAGAGAACATCAGTGTTTACCCTTCATTGGCCCTAATCGTACCTTAACAAGGTAAAATTTTGTACAGAAGATGTTTATATGCTAATCCAATATGAGTCCATTTACTTCCATAAATTTCTTCATGGAAAGACCGTGAGAAGAAAAGAAAATTTAAAAGCCTAATAAATAAATAAAATATAATATTGGCAAATTAGAATAGCACCCACCAAATATGTGGCACAGAAGTGTCTCTTTACATGTTTGTTAGTATATTAGCCTTGTATTTATAATTAAAGTAATTATTATACTTTAATATAAAATATTAAAAATTCAAATTTTATGTTTATAAAAAATAATAAACTAGAAATGTATAGACCTTAAGCATTAGCTTTAATTTCAAAATTAAATCATTATATAAAATTGGTGTCAGACTTTATTTTTTGGGCTCCAGAATCACTGCAGATGGTGACTGCAGCCATGAAATTAAAAGACGCTTACTCCTTGGAAGAAAAGTTATGACCAACCTAGATAGCATATTCAAAAGCAGAGACATTACTTTGCCGACTAAGGTCCGTCTAGTCAAAGCTATGGTTTTTCCTGTGGTCATGTATGGATATGAGAGTTGGACTGTGAAGAAAGCTGAGCGCCGAAGAATTGATGCTTTTGAACTGTGGTGTTGGAGAAGACTCTTGAGAGTCCCTTGGACTGCAAGGAGATCCAACCAGTCCATTCTGAAGGAGATCAGCCCTGGGATTTCTTTGGAGGGAATGATGCTAAAGCTGAAACTCCAGTACTTTGGCCACCTCATGCGAAGAGTTGACTCATTGGAAAAAACTCTGATGCTGGGAGAGATTGGGGGCAGGAGGAGAAGGGGACGACCGAGGGTGAGATGGCTGGATGGCATCACGGACTCGATGGACATGAGTCGGAGTGAACTCCGGGAGATGGTGATGAACAGGGAGGCCTGGCGTGCTGCGATTCATGGGGTTGCAAAGAGTCGGACACGACAGCGACTGAACTGAACTGAACTGAATAATATTTTCTGTTGATCATCTGTAATGCTCTAGAATTATTCAGAATTTACTATTTCGTTGTTGAGTGATCAACTTGCATATTCCCTATAAGAGAACATGTCACTAAAGTTCAAAGCTGCTATATGTTTATTGCTCAGATAAACTTGAACCATGGCAAGGATATGGTGCAGCAATATTATAAATACCATGACAATATTTGGTGTTCAAATGGGTTCTCCTTTTCATTCAGCAGAAGCTGACGATTTTGTTTTTTGATTTTTTTTTCCACTCAAAATTGACAGTTTTGCAATTTGGGAAAATATGAATTATTATCAGTTCTCCTACCTTCTTTCAGGTGTAAAGTGAAAGTCGCTCAGTCGTGTCCAACTCTGCGACCCCATGGACTGTGTCCATGGAATTCTCCAGGCCAGAATACTGGAGTGGGTCACCTTTCCCTTCTCCAGGGGATCTTCCCAACTCAGAGATTAACCCAGGTCTCCCGCATTGCAGGTGGATTCTTTACCAGCTGAGCCACAAGGGAAGCCCACTTTTCAGATGTGAAGAACCTCTTTTCAGGTGTACACCACTTTTCAGGTATACAGAAGGTGTTGTTTACATTCAGGTGAACGGCCTATGACACAGAGAGAAGAGCAGAGTGGAGACTCACCCAGAATTCTGAGTTGCAAGGTCATGGTCAATGCTTATTTTAACACTTCCTAAGATTTGTAGCGCACCTGAAACATGCAAATGTCCAAGGTCAGAAATTTTTGTTTATCGTCTAAATAATTCAGGATATTTCAAATCTTATTAGAATTTCTCATTATAATGCACACATTCGTGCTATTGTTTGATCTCAAAGGAACTGAAATAGGTCACTTAGTGCAAACAATACTTAGATCGGCATCAATCACAGGGGGGCCCTGTGGGAGGATATGTTGCCACATGTACCCTGGTACCTTCTAAAACTTTCACCCTGCCAAACTCAAGAACCCAGACAAATAGGGAACCGTGGCAAATGAACCCTTGGTTTGAACAATGGGATGGGGGGTGTGTTTAGGGGTAGAGGGTTAGATAAGTTTCTTGAATGTTCTCATTCAAGAGCCTTTTTTCCTACTGTTTTTCCCTCTGAACCTGAGAGTGTCATGCTTTTTGACCTGTAGAGCACAGCCCTTTGTTACTGTCCAGTTGCTTAGTCATGTTAGACTCTTTGCAATCCCATGGACTGCAGCACTCCAAGTTCCCCTGTCCTTCACTATCTCAGATTCATGTCCATTGCACCAGTGATGCTATCTAACCATCTCATCCAATGTCACTCCCTTCTCCTTTGGCTTTCAATCTTTCCCAGGATCAAGATCTTTTTTAATGAGTCTGTTCTTCGTATCAGGTGGCCAAAGTACTGAAGCTTCAACTTCAGCATCAGTCCTTCCAGTGAATATGCAGGGTTGATTTTCCTTAGGATTGACTTGTTTGATCTCCTTGTGGTCCAAGGGACTCTCAAGTCTTCTTCAGCACCACAATTTGAAGTCATCAGTTCTTCAGTGCTTAGCCTTCTTTATGGTCCAACTCTCACATCCATTCATGACTACTGGAAAAACCGTAGCTTTGACTAGACTTATCTTTGCTGGCAAAGTAATGTCTCTGCTTTTTAATTTGCTGTCTAGGTTGGTCATAGCTTTCCTTCCAAGGACCAAGTGTCTTTTAATTTTATAATTGCAGTCATCATCAGCACTGATTTTGGAGCCCAAGAATGATCTATTTCTCAGGCTTGACTGCCTGAATTAAGAAAAAGACCTGAGAAGAGTTAACTGTGTATTTTGGAGGTAATTTCTCCCAGTGTCATCTATCAGCCTCCTACTTTGTCTCAATGACGCCTGCATAGTCACATTCTGCTAGCACATTCTCATGGATCTAAAAAAAGAAAAGTCAGTTTCCCAGGGATAAATAGATAACTGGCTACTCTGAACCCTGGGAGCTGATGTGCTTGCATCTCTTTGTGTGCCCAGGTGCATTAAACATGTGTCTCCGCCGAGTGGAACGATGGCAGTCAAACAATGCCACCCTGAACTTCCCCACTGCGATCTGCTACCCTTCCAAAAACGTAAAAACCTGGGCTCTGGCCAGAAGTAATTGAGCAGAACAAATGCAAGAAAGAAGTAATGTCTTTGTAGTGTTTAGAGTCTGTGTTCTGAGTAGTAGTAGGGAACACCAGAAATTTCCAAGAGAGGGGTTGTTTCCAGGAGAGTTTTGGCATAACCCTGTTTGCTTATCCAAGAGGTTTAGACAGTTTGAATTAAGTGTCTGAACTTCTGGGTGCTCATTTGAACCAAAGCCAAACTCTGAACTTTGCAGGTTTCCCTGTCATTAATCAAAATTTCGAAGATCAATGGCGTGTAATGAATCAAGTATAATAGCCGCCATCAAGGGGCAAAGCAAAGACACGGTACTGGGGGATCACCAGACCCGCTGCTGGTTGAAGCCTGGCTGCCTCTGAATTCCAAGTGAATCAGTGCTGCTGGGGCACCCAGAGGGCAGGCACAGCCTGGGCCACCCCACCCTGGAGCACTCCACCCTGGAGCTCTGTGACGTCTGACATCTCAGGGGTCCTGACACCTTTGCATCTCAGAAATCCCCACAAGTCAACAAAGAGCCCCCAGCTCTTACCACAGATGAACCCCACCCACAGCAGGAAAGATTTTCCACCTGCCTGCCCCCCATCAGGGCTTCCCGGGTAGTGCTAGTGTTAAAGAACCTGCCTGCCAATGCAGGAGACTTGGGTTCCATCCCTGGGGCAGGAAGATCCCCTGGAGGAGGGCATGGCAACCCACTTCAGTATTCTTGCCTGGAGAATCCCATGGACAGAGGAGCCCATAGGGTCGCAAAGAGTTGTACATGACTGTAGTGACTTAGCACGCACACACATGCCCTATCAGATGAACCAGCTGTGGACCCCGCCCCCCGTCCTCAACCGGGAGGTTTCCCTCCCCTGCCGGACCCAGAACAATTCACATCGGCCAACCACATCCTTCCGCAGGGGCCAGGGACACCTCTCCTTTCTAGCTACTGCGAACCTACTCCTCGCCGCACGGCTGGTTCTGTTTGCTCCCCAGCGGATCTCCTACGTAGTCCTGCGTGAGTTGCAGTGTCCTATTCTGGGGGCGGCGGGTGTGTTTAAGGAATAAACATCTGTTTCATTTCGTGTGTTCTGTCTCGGGTGTTATGCCTGCAGCTGTCTTTTTATTTAAAGTGGGGGATCCCTTGCTCCCCAGTGGGGTAAATAGGAATTAAGCAAATGGGGCAAAGGTGTCATTAGGGTTGTTGCTGTTCAGTTGCTAAGTCGTGTCCAACTCTTTTGTGGTCTCATGAACTGCAGCCCACCAGGCTCCTCTGTCGGTGGGCATTTCCAGGCAAGAGTCCTGGAGTGGGTTGCCATGCCCTCCTGCAGGGGATCTTCCCAGCCCAGGGATTGAACTCACTTCTCCTGCATTGGCAGGCGGGTTCTTTATCACTGAGCCACCTGGCAAGCCTGTCTTTAGGGTACAATTGTGCAAATTTGAGGACATTTGTGGGAGAACTTTAGAATTAAGAGCTAGAGAAAATTTTTGACCAAAGAATATTTAAAATACGACTTAAATCTCTCCTCATGGGGGGATATGTATCTAAGTGGGTGTGCTGTGTACACAGGGGAGATTGTGCATCATCAAGGGACAGAATCTGAGCCTGGCACACATCCGTGGCCTCCCCAACTTCTGCAAAGCGTGTGCAGGAGGATGTGAGCGATATGGGGGGAAAGGCGTGGTCTCTGGCCAAACAGGATTGAGATGTGCTGACTTGAACAAACGTAGGCAAGTTTATTATTAATATGCATTTTCAACCATCAAATTTATTTACAGGATAAATCATCCAAAACAATACTCCGGTAAATACCAATCTCTATAATGACCTTTGTATTTAAAATAATAAATTTTGAAAGTGATAGAACATAGTCTTGACCCTGTCCTCATTCTTCCCCATAAACAATATGATTATTTATTTGGCATAGATGTTTAAAAGGGAGTTAGAAAAAGAAGTCATTGCAAAGTGCCCAAGAGCAAATCCTTTCCCATGCCGTTTACTGTCGCTCACACCACTAGCACCATCCCCCACTATTTAGAAACACAGAGTCTCCAAATAACAAAGAGCTTCCTCTCTTTTGGTCCACTTTTCCCCAGTGATAACTATGTGAATCTCTTTGGACCTAAGTCAAAAAGAACTGAGCAAGAACTAACAGCACTGTCTAATGAAAACATAATTCCTTTTGATATGCAGACAGACACTGAGTGCATGTTAATAGATATTTTAATATCTGGTTTGGAAATTCCAGTCTATTTTTATTTGGAATATATGATTCATCATATTGCTTTTGTTTAAAATGAGATTACAGAATGTTCATTTCAAAATTTCACGATTCTGTGGTTTTCCAAGATAACGTTCTGAAGGCTTTCTCTACCAAAATAATATTGAAGTCATAGTTTGATTAGATGGATACATAAATGATAGATGAATTGGTAGATTAGATAGATAAGAGATGGAGAATAGATTAGATAGTTGGTGGATGAATTAGGTAGATGACAGATAGACAACGGTAAGAAACATGGGAGAGTATTGGAGTCATTTGAAGTCTGGAGGGTGAATACGCTAGACCACTGTGTGGTTCATTCAATGTTAAGGTAAAGAGTGTTTATTCTAAAGAGATCTAAGGACCATTTTGCTTAAGACTTTTTCAATTTAGATAAATGTGTGTATTTGTTAATGATTATTCCAAATTAACTTTTTAAAATCAATTTGTATCTTACTATACTGATTAATGGAGAAAATAATATGTGTATCAGCATATACAATTCAAAGCAGGATTTTTACAGCCAAACTAATTCAACCATTCAGAAATTACTGCTGCTGCTGCTGCTAAGCAAACACTATTAAAAATTTAGCATTATGCTGAATATTAGGTACAAAGGCATGATTTGGACATGGTCCTTGTCCTTAAAGAATTTGTAGTTTATCCATACATTTCAGAAAGGGATCCACTGACTTGTCTGCCTCTCCAGTGGTGAAGACTTCACCTTCTACTGCAGGAGCTGTGGCTTTGATCCCTCATCAGGGAACTTTGATCCCACATGCCTCAAGGCCAGTAAATCAGAACATAAAACAGACAAAATATTGTAAAGAATTCAATAAAGACTTTTAAAATGGTCCACATCAAAAAAAAAAAAAAAGAAAGAAAGAAAAAGGGAGAGAAAAGGATGCCTTTGGTTTCAGATACATCGAATTTGATGCTGATTCGAAGAAAAACTTCCTTGGAAAACTTTAGAAATGCAATGTAGAATTTGTTTTAATACGTTGTTAATGTGTTTTATTTTAACCAACAGTTTACACAAAAGCATTTCAAATATTTTTACCTGGACAAGAAAGCAAGGTACCACATGGAAAAGGTGACATTATTAAATTTTAATGCTCATTGAAGCTATCTTTGGAGAAGACTCTTGAGAGTCCCTTGGACTACAAGGAGATCCAACCAGTCCATTCTGAAGGAGATCTGCCCTGGGATTTCTTTGGAAGGAATGATGCTAAAGCTGAAATTCCAGTACTTTGGCCACCTCATGCGAAGAGAACTAAGGATGTTTTAATTGCTAGTTCAGTTCAGTTCAGTTGCTCAGTCGTGTCTGACTCTTTGCGACCCCATGAATCGCAGCACGCCAGGCCTCCCTGTCCATCACCAACTCCCGGAGTTCACACAGACTCACGTCCATCGAGTCAACGATGCCATCCAGCCATCTCATCCTCTGTTGTCCCCTTCTCCTCCTGCCCCCAATCCCTCCCAGCATCAGGGTCTTTTCCAATGAGTCAACTCTTCGCATGAGGTGGCCAGAGTACTGGAGCTTCAGCTTTAGCATCATTCCTTCCAAAGAAATCCCAGGGCTGATCTCCTTCAGAATGGACTGGTTGGATCTCCTTGCAGTCCAAGGGACTCTCAAGAGCCTTCTCCAACACCACAGTTCAAAAGCATCAATTCTTCGGCGCTCAGCTTTCTTCACAGTCCAACTCTCACATCCATACATGACTACTGGAAAAACCATAGCCTTGACTAGACGGACCTTAGTCGGCAAAGTAATGTCTCTGCTTTTGAATATGCTATCTAGGTTGGTCATAACTTACCTTCCAAGGAGTAAGCGTCTTTTAATTTCATGGCTGCAATCACTATCTGCAGTGATTTTGGAGCCCCGAAAAATGAAGTCTGACACTGTTTCCACTGTTTCCCCATCTATTTCCCGTGAAGTGATGGGACCAGATGCCATGATCTTCGTTTTCTGAATGTTGAGCTTTAAGCCAACTTTTTCACTCTCCACTTGCACTTTCATCAAGAGGCTTTTTAGTTCCTCTTCACTTTCTGCCATAAGGGTGGTGTCATCTGCATATCTGAGGTTATTGATATTTCTCCTGGCAATCTTGGTTCCAGCTTGTGTTTCTTCCAGTTCAGCATTTCTCATGATATACTCTACATATAAGTTAAATAAGCAGGATGACAATATACAGCCTTGATGTACCCCTTTTCCTATTTGGAACCAGTCTGTTGTTCCATGTACAGTTCTAACTGTTGCTTCCTGACCTGCATACAGATTTCTCAAGAGGCAGGTCAGGTGGTCTGGTATTCCCATCTCTCTCAGAATTTTCCACAGTTAGACTTTGCCAAAGCGATGGATTGGTCACCCTCTCCTGAAGGTCTATTCCTGCCCAAGATGCCACTGTTGGGAGGGGTTCTTGGTCCCGGGGCCAGAAGGTAACACGGCCGTGTTTGTTCCTGCCTGGACAGGAACCTTGGAGCGTGCGATGCGCAGGCCAGCATCCCTACCATGGAAAAGTGGGGCTGGACTCCCGGGCCCTCCCTGTGTGCAGCCGGCACCTCTCAGCTCTCTGCCCTTGCGATGGGCCCTCACCTTCCCCCCTCTCTCCTAAGGGCTAGGATCTCACATTCTGTCTGATTGCCACTCCAGGAAAGGTTGGCATCCCCATGAACACAGTCCCTGCATGTCTGTCCTTCTGCAGCATAGACATGAAGTGACACTCTGGACTCAAGAAGTTCTGGGTTGGCAACTGGACCCACTTAATCATCAGCCGGACCTGGTCAAACTGTCACTTCATTTGCCTCTGTTTATTTATCTGTAAAATGAGGGTCAGGGTGTTTTCTTTTTAAAAGGTTGCTAGAATTAGATAACAGCAGCACAAAAAAGAACATCTGACTGACAGACTACATTTTTTAAACTGAATATTCATTATTGTTCTAGATGTCATGTATTGTCATTTTAACCAGATTTTGCATTTCAACTACACACAAACCAAATATTCCTCATAAATTATCAAATTTGGCCTCTTTGTCTGTTCTGTACCTTCCCATCTTAGGACAGATGAGTTTGGAATCCCAAGGCTGTAACTATACATGCCAGTGGGCCCTTTAGATATTTATATTAACTACTCTGAGGTTATTATCAGCTGTAGAAGCTGGTCCAGGCAGATGTCTGTGCTATCACTATTCATAATGATGGAATGGAAGTCAGTACATGTTTTGTGGTTTCTATGCTGCTAGTCAGTGTTGATTTTGTCAACAACCCCTACTTAAACTTTGTCACAGGGCTCTTATTCATGCAAATTAATTTCTGATAATTTAGTCCACTGTTAAATACCTAACAAGGGTCTTAACATTCCCAGATAAAAAGTAAAAAAAAAAAAAAAAAAACTCCCCCAAAATGGGATTTCATTCAGATGGCTAAAATATATTGTCGTTAATTTTGATAAGAATGATTTCCAGTGGGCTGAATCCAGGGAAATGGTTGATTAAGTAAGAGAGATAACAGAAAAAAATATATATCTAAGTTGATGTATTGTGAAAAAGGACTTGGAAGGGAAATGTAGGAGGAAAGAATAGGTTTATTGCTATAAAATCTGAATTTTCATCTTAATTCTTTGTTCAGAGTCTCTCTGCCCAGGGTTAGGGAGAAAATAGACTTGACTTCCAGCTTCATTGGAACTCTGAGGAGAGATGGATGTAACCATAACTACTAGAATTTATTGAGTGTTCATCACTGTTCTAAGTACTTTACACACAAAATCACATTTTTTCCAACTATTTTGTATTGACTTTAATTCCCTTTAATACACTTTACGTTTTAGAGTAGTTTTAGGTTCACAGCAAAACTGAACAGAAGGTGCAGAGATGTCTGTATACGCCTCTGCCTCTGTGCATGCACAGCCACCCCCATTATCCACATCCCCCCAAGGTGGGAGATTTGTTACCATCAGTGAACCTACACTGACCCATCAAAATCACCCAAAGTTCATTGAAACTGTATCATATGTAGCCTTTTCACTTTGGATCTTTGCATCTTCGTACTACGCATTTAAGTCTCTTAAAAAAAAAAAAATTAAGTAGTTTTTTCCTCTACATCTTTTCATGTCTTCATAGTTCACTTATTTTTAATGCTGAATAGTATTTCATTGCCTGGATACCATAGTTTATTTATCTGCTCACCGACTGAAGGACATTTTGGTTGCTTCCGAGTTTTGGCAATTAGGAATGAAGCTACTATAAAAACCTCTGTGAGTTTCTGTGAGGGCATAATTTTTTGACTCCTTTAGGTAAATACCATCGAGCATGAATGTTGAGTTAAATGGAAAGAATACGCTCAGTTTTGTAAGCAATTGCTGAACTGTCCTGCAAAGTGGCTGTAGATTCTGTATTCTTTCTAGTGATGAATGAGATCTCGTTCCAGGGGCCTACATCCTGCCCAGCATTTGGCGCTACTCATTTCAGTTCAGTTCAGTTCTGTTGCTCAGTCGTGTCCGACTCTCTGTGACCCCATGGACGGTAGCACACCAGGCCTCCCTATCCATCACCAACTCCCGGAGTTTATTCAAACTCATGTCCATTGAGTCAGTGATGCCATCCAACCATCTCATCTTCTGTTGTCCCCTTCTCCTCCTGCCTTCAATCTTTCCCAGCATCAGGGTCTTTTCAAATGAAGTCAGTTCTTCGCATCAGGTAGCCAAAATATTGGAACTTTAGCTTCAACATCAGTCCTTCCAGTGAACGCCCAGGACCGACTTCCTTTAGGATGGACTGGTTGGATCTCCTTGCAGTCCAAGGGACTCTCAAGAGTCTTCTCCAACACCACAGTTCAAAAGCATCAATTCTTCTGTGCTCAGCTTTCTTTATGGTCCAACTCTCACATTTATACATGACTACTGGAAAAACCATAGCTTTAACTAGATGGACCTTTGTTGGCAAAGTAATGTCTCTGATTTTTACTATGCTGTCTAGCTTGGTCATAAGTTTTCTTGGTGCTACTAGTGTTTTGGATTTGGGCCATTCTACAAAGTGTGTCAGTTCAGTTCAGTTCAGTCACTCAGTCGTGTCCTACTCTTTGTGATCCCGTGAATTGCAGCGCACCAGGACTCCCTGTCCATCACCAACTCCCGGAGTTCACCCAAACTCACGTCCATCGAGTCAGTGATGCCATCCAGCCATCTCATCCTCTGTCGTCCCCTTCTCCTCCTGCCTTCAATCTTTCCCAGCATCAGGGTCTTTGCAAATGAAGTCAGTTCTTTGCATCAGGTAGCCAAAGTATTGGAGCTTTAGCTTCAACATCAGTCCTTCCAGTGAACGCCCAGGACCGACTTCCTTTAGGATGGACTGGTTGGATCTCCTTGCAGTCCAAGGGACTCTCAAGAGTCTTCTCCAACACCACAGTTCAAAAGCATCAATTCTTCTGCGCTCAGCTTTCTTTATGGTCCAACTCTCACATTTATACACGACCACTGGAAAAACCATAGCTTTGACTAGATGGACCTTTGTTGGCAAAGTAATGTCTCTGCTTTTTACTATGCTGTCTAAGTTGGCCATAAGTTTCCTTGGTGCTACTAGTGTTTTGGATTTGGGCCATTCTACAAAGTGTGTCAGTTCAGTTCAGTTCAGTCACTCAGTTGTGTCCGACTCTTTGTGATCCCGTGAATTGCAGCGCACCAGGACTCCCTGTCCATCACCAGCTCCCGGAGTTCACCCAGACTCACGTCCATCGAGTCAGTGATGCCATCCAGCCATCTCATCCTCTGTCGTCCCCTTCTCCTCCTGCCCCCAATCCCTCCCAGCATCAGAGTCTTTTCCAATGAGTCAACTCTTCGCATGAGGTGGCCAAAGTATTGGAGTTTCAGCTTTAGCATCAGTCCTTCCAAAGAACACCCAAGACTGATCACCTAGTGACATCTTATTGTTGCTTTATTTGCAATTCTTTAATGATACACAATGTAGAACATCTTTTCTTGTTTGCCTATCTGTATATAATTGGTGAGGTGACTGTTTAGATCTTTTGCCCATTTTTTAAATTGAATTGTTCATTTTCGTATTGTTGAGCTTTAAGAGTTCTTTGTGTACGTTGAATAATAGTCATTTATTATATTTATTATTTACAAATGTTTTATCCAACTTTTTAATTTCAATGAACTCCAGTTTATCAGTTCTTTCTTTCATGGGTTATGCCTTTGATGCTGTTTCTAAACAGTTATTACTACACCCAAGTTCGTCTAGGTTTTCTTCTCTGTCATCTTTTAGGAGTGTGATAGCTTTTCATTTTGCTTTTAAGTCTATAACCCATTTTGAGCTAATTTTTTCTGAAGGGGACAGGATCTGTGTCTAGATTCATTGTCTTACATGTTGCTGTCCAATTGTTTTAGCACCATTTGTTGAAACAACTATGCTGAAAAAACCATTTGGTCAAAGAGCAGCTAACTGGATTTATGTGGGTAAATTTCTGGGCTTACCATTCTGTTCCATTGTTCTATTTGTCTCTTCTTTCACCAGCACCACACTGTCTTGATCTGTAGCTGTATGGAAAATATTGAAGTCAGGTAGCTTCAGTCTTCAACTTTGTTCTTCTCCTTCAACAGAGTTGGTTAGTCTGTCTTTTGCCTCTCCGTACAAACTATAGAATCAGTTTGTCAATATCCACAAGAGTACTTACCAAGATTTGATTGGGATTGCGTTGACTCTATAGAACAATTTGCAAAGACTAACATCTTGACAATATTGAATTTTCCTATCCATAATCATAGAATTTCCCTCCATTTACTTTCTTTTTACATTGTTCACCAGAGTTTTACAATCTTTCTCAAGTAGATTTTTTACATATTTTATGAGATGTGCACTTAAATGTAATTCTGGGGATGCTAATGTAAATAACATTGTATTTTAAATTTCAAATTTCACTTGTTCATTGTTGGATAGAAAAAGCAACTGACTTTTGTATATAAGATGGTACTATGCAACCATATTTCCTAGAGATTTCTGGTTGATTCCTTCAGATTTACTATGTAGATGATCATGTCATCTATAAACAAAGATAGTTTTATTTCTTTCATATACATTGTTTTAGCTAGGACTATTAATACAATGTTGAGAAGGAGTGCTGAGAGTGGACACCCTGGCCTTATCCCTGACCTTAGCAGGAAAGTTTCTGCTAAGAAGCCTTAAATATGAAGTTGGCTTTCTGTTTTTTGTGGATGTTCTTTAGCAAGTTAAGGAAGTTCCTTTGTACTCCTAATTAGGAGTTTTTTATCATGAATGGGTGTCGGACTTTGTCAAATTCTCTTCTCCATTTATTGATATTATTATGCATTTTTTCTTCTTTAGCCTATTGATAAGATTGATTACCTTAATTGATTTTTAAATGCTAATTAATTAAATCCTGAAATAATTCCACTTGGTCATGATATATATTCTTTTTATACATTGTTACATCTGATTTGCTAATCCCTTTTAGGGGGTATTTGCACCTATATTCATGAGAGATATTGGTCTGTTGTTTTCATGTCTTTTGTCTGGTGTTGGTATCAGGAAAATGATGGCCTCAGTGGCCTCATAGAATGAGTTAGAAGTATTTCCTCTGCTTCTATCTTCTGAAAGAGATTGTAGAGAACTGATAGAAATTACCAGTGAGCCCATCTAGATTTGGTGGATACAGTTTGGCAGTACGTTGGAAGGTGAAATATAAAGGTACTGTATGTCTTAGCAATCCTACCCCTAGTAACTCACCTAGAGAAAACGAGGATGCATGTCTATACAAAGACTCATACACAAATGTTTATAACAGCTGTGATTCATAATAGCCAAAAGGTGGAAGCAACCCAAATGCCCATCAACTGTTAAAGGCATAAACAAAGTATGGTATGCCCATGGAATGACAATACAAAAAAGAAAAAAAAAAGAATGGCGTACCTACACACACTACAGCAAGGATAAACCTCAAACATTATGCCATGGAAGAAGCCTGCCGCAAACAGCCAAATATTCTGTGACTGCATTTAATATGAAATGTACATGACAGACAAATCCATAGACAGAGGTGGGCCTGTGCCTGGGACTGAGTGGGGATTTGAGGGGATTGGAAGGTTATAGGGAGTGACCCCAAATGGGTACAGGACCTCCTTTGGAGGTGATGAAAAATGTCCCCCAAATTAGATTGTGGCGACTGCTATATAGCTCTGTAAATATGCTGAACACACTGAACTGTACATTTTAAATTATACGTAAATTATATCTCAATAAAGCTGTTTAAAAATAATTCAGACACAAGAAGGAGTTGGCTAGAACATGGCCCTTCTTCCCACAGATCTGGCATTTTTATCAGGCTTACTACATAATACGCTTCTCTAGCATCTCAGCTTAGTTTCTCTACTTGGGGGTTCTTCCAATAAAACATTCCTCTGAAGCCTCAACAATTTTGTGTCATTTCTATACAATATTCCCAAATAATAGAGTATTTATATCTGTATGTTTGAAGGAGATGAATAGAGCCTCCTCATAACACTATAAATATAAAATGTTAAATGTTTTTACCAACACTCTGATGAAACAATAGGATTTCAATAGTTAACTCATCTGTTCTGTTCCTCCAGGACAGTAACTTTAGTTTTAAAAATGTCCTCTGCTGTATTTTTCCCCTAAATATGCATTCAAAATGACCTGTGAAATGTATGTTAAGTAAATCTTTTTCACAATGTTGAAAGTTTAAGTGATTTAATAAAAATAGAATCCAACATTTTACAACTCCAACAAGCTTTCAAATGCCACTGTTCTAAACTCCATTCTTCCCATGATGGAATCTTCTGACAGTTCAGCGTGAGACAGGCTCGCCTCCCACATAACTCCAGAGGAACCGTGTGGGAGGTGACCTGGCCCGGAACAGAGGAAGGCCAGAAAGCTTAATTAATTTTCAGGAAACTAAGTGATTTGCATGGTCTAATTAGCCTATGTCTCTTAAACAAATCCAAAACAAAGCCAGGTGAGAGAGTTTTATGCAAACAAACAATAAAACCTAATCACTCCCCACATCCAGGAGCCACATTATTATAGTTGTTCAACCCTTTTTAACTCTCCATTGCTTGGAATAATAATAACCTGTTAGAACTTTGAAATGAAAATCTTTCTACCTGACAAATGCTGATGTTTTTTAAGTATTTCAAAGCCAGCGTCAGACAGGTTTCCTTTAGATTTTCGTCTTGGTCTGCGCTGAGCTTTCCTGAGGTTACCTGGAGCCAAGGGCCTGGGGTGGGCCCCTCCTCTCTCATTCCCCGACGCCAATCGGTAGGGGGAGCTCTCCTATTATTTAACTGGCCACAAACAAAGCGCACAGGCATTTTTATGGACGCCTCTGGGGACAATGGCAAGGAATTTTTGAAAATGGATGTTATAATCTGAAGAGCATTAAGGCAACAATTTGGTTAAAGTTGGAGAGGTGTCTCATTCAGACTCAAGAACATATTTTTTTCTAAAGCAGCCTCGCAAATTAATGAGGGTATAAAAGTTGTGGGCCTGGAGAAAATTATCCCATTCGGAGAAGGAACCTTGCACCTATCACTCAAAGCGGAATGAAACTTAATTGCATCTGAATCTTAATGGCCATAATGAGCTCTGTCATCTTCTTGATATGAAGGAATTCTTAGAATGGTTAGAAAGAAGAAAAATGCAGGCTGAGAAAATGGTAGACTTTGAGAAAGGTAGCTTCATACTACAAATTACAATGCAGGATATACAAAACGAAAAGGGCTTCCAAAAGTATTAGACTCTTAAAAATCTTGAGATTCTGTAGTTAAGTCAAATAAAAGGCCAAGGTAAGGAAATGAATGGTGTATCTGGTAAGCTTTTCATGTAATCTGCTAAGATGATAATTCCACAATTAGAGGGAGATTTGCATAATCCTTAACTGGAACTTATGAGTTAAAGTCACAATGCTCTTGCAGATGCTTTAACATATATCATAATACAGCAAATCGAAGACTACAAAATAGTGTCGTTACCGAAAGGCAACAGCGGCAAGAATTTTATATCTCAATGTGAATAAATCGTCCAGCATCATATTGCTGTGTGGCAGAAACTGTTGATCACCCCAAATGCCCATTTGCTCCTTCTCTAGCTTATTAATAGAATGACCAATTTTTAGTTATACATATGGCTCCACAGGGGAAAAACTACAGTCCCCAGACTTCCTTGCAACTACTGGAAGCTAGATGGCCATGTACTGGCCAATAGGATATGAATGGAAGTGAAGTAATTGTACGGAAGGGATGTGAATGGTACTAGAACACATCAGAGAAGGAAACACGCTCAGACCCCTACCCTTTCCACCCCCAGCCATGTGCAGAGAATAATACCCCAGAGAGAGAAGGCATGAGTCAGGAGGAGCCTGACCTCCTCGGAACTTTGCAGAACCAGCTTGGACCTTCATGGGAAAGAGGAGCATGTCTCTAGGTTGTTTGGGGCCACCATTATTTTGTGTTTCTCTCTCCACAGTTTAATCCATATCGTAAACAACCTAGAACCTATTCCTCTCCATTGTGGAATCATCTTTAAGTTTAATAAGTGAGTTTAGCACCGGATTTGTCTAGCATTAAAAATTTGCAGACAAATGTATTGACTGGTGGTTTGGAGGATAGATGATAAGATAGAGGATAGATAGATAGATATAGATAAATATGGATGGATAGATGGATGACTAGATGCATGAATGACTAGATACATCGATAGATAAGATAGATAGATGATTAGATAGATAGATGGAGATAACATATATACTTTCCCTATGAGTGGGAGGTAAACAGGGCAAGAAAGAAAGGAGGTGGAGGAGGAGATGAATGAGGATGAGAGGCGAAGTGGGGAAGAGGAGGGGCCTGCGTCAGTGTGGCCAGGCTGATCCCAGTACACGTGCCTCATGGCAGACAGTTAAGGGCACATCTCTTCATTCTCAGAGAGCCCTGATTTGGACAATATATTAATATTATTATTAGCTTGCAATGAACCCCAACCACCCAAGATAGCTTGACAAGATAGCTTGTCCTTGACTCTGAGCCTTGACCTCTGAAAGGGCTAGTCCAGCGCAGAGTGAGAACGTGTGGTAAGTAAGAAGTGTCAGTCCACACCCCAGAACAACAAGAATATAAAAGGCAAAGGGTCTGAGAAAAAGAGTGAAATGATAACAAGTATTTGACTTTATCAAGTCAAAATTATAAGAAAAATCTTGGCAGAAATGCTTTTATAAGCTTGAAGGAGAAGAAAGATAGTGGAGGAGGGGGCAGCTAGAAAAGACAGGATTCCCCAGCTCAGTGAAGAGAGGTGGGGCACCTGTGCAGGTGAGGGCAGCTGGAATCTGGGAGCAATCTCTTACGTCATCGCTTGACTTCCGTAGGATCAATTGCTATATCACTGGTAATAAGTATGGGGTGCAAGATGTCCTAAGATGCTGTGTCATCTCTACCCTGTAGTAAATGCCCCAATCCCTCCCCCCGACATGAGATAGTGGAGGGGCGCTGGAAGAACAAGAAGTGAAAAAGAAGTCCCTTTCAGAGACATCCAATCAGTGGCATTTTTGTCTTCCTAAAGAAAAGAGGTACCTCCTCAGGCTAATTGTGCGTCTCCTTATTTCTTATAAATCCACAGAAGGCCAGGGTTCACAGTCAAAACTAACATTTTTCTCCATGGATCCGTAATTAGCCAGTTTTATCAAATGCAAAAGATGCTGAGGTTGACCAGCACTGGCTCATGTTGCTTTAGGGAGCATGTCCTCCAAACCAGCTGAGTCAAGGATGCACACAGCCGGCTACACTTATGTACTCATGAGTGATTCAGGGGGACCAGTGGGGAGAAAAGTGCTCCAGACACAAACATCATGTACTCATGCACTCATCTGGCAGAAATTTTAAGAGACATAGCAAATTGTCAACAGAGGTGGCCTTTAGTTTGAGGTACCAGCATTATTTTACAGTTTTAAACTAGTACTTTAGCTAGCTATGATTTTTCCTAAACCCCAGGAATATCAATGTGTTTGTTGATTTGTATATTACCTTCACAAATTTGTTGGAGGATATAATATTAATCAATGCTAAAGGAGTCATTCATCAAAAAAACAATTAATTCTTGTGGGTGCAGTGGTTCATTTTGTTTTTGTCTTTTGGTTTTGGGGGTTGTGATTTTGCTAACAAGGTCTGTATAGTAAAAATTCTGGTTTTTCCAGTAGTCATGTATGGATGTGAGAGCTGGACCATAAAGCAGGCTGAGCACCAAAGAATTTATGCTTTAGAACTGTGGTCCTGGAGAAGACTCTTGAGAGTCCGCTGGACTGCAAGGAGATCAAACCAGTCAACCCTAAAGGAAATTAACCCTGAACATTCATTGGAAGGACTGATGCTGAAGCTGAAGCTCCAATAGGTTGGCCACCTTATTCTAAGAGCTGACTCATTGGAAACGACCCTGATTCTGGGAAAGATTGAAGGGAGAAGGGGGTGGCAAAGGATGAAATAGTTAGGAAGCATCATTGATTCAATGGAATGAATCTGAGCAAACTCTGGAAGACAATGAAAGACAGGGGAGCCTGGAGGGCTGCAGTTCATGGAGTCGCAAAGAATTGAACATAGCAACTGAACAACAAATGATTGCTTGTTTAATCTACATTTGGAAGCACCCTGAAGACAGAGAGAGTCGGGGCAGAGTTAAGGAGAGGGAAGATGTCTATTTTGGACATCTAATTTGTCTAATGGAGAAGGCAATGGCACCCCATTCCAGTACTCTTGCCTGGAAACTCCCATGGACAGAGGAGCCTGGTAGGCTGCAGTCCATGAGGTCGCACAGAGTTGGACAAGACTGAGTGACTTCACTTTCACTTTTCACTTTCATCCATTGGAGAAGAAAATGGCAACCCACTCCAGTGTTCTTGCCTGGAGAATCCCAGGGACGGCGGAGCCTGGTGGGCTGCCGTCTTTGGGGTCACACAGAGTCGGACACGACTGAAGCGACTTAGCAGTAGCAGCAAGAGCAATAGCAGCAGCAATTTGTCTAAACTGGTATGTCCAAGGACATTAAGAGACGGGACCAAGGGGACACACAAAACTTGTTTCCTGAACATGAGAAACATTTTTTCCTACACAGATTGGGTTCAAAGGATGAGATCAGCTCACCACACCGTGGATGAGTAAGAATACACAATTATTGTGTTCATTATGGTTTAAAGCAACACCCAGAAAAGGCAGTGTGTTTTCTGGCCAGGGCCGGAATGTGTCAGAAGCATATAGCTCCTGATGTCAGGAAAATATAAACTGACAATACTTGGAAGCCATGAGGGCAGTGATCACAGTATTAGGCAAGTTAAATCTTAAGGGGTGTTAATTTTTTTCCTATTGGCAGAGGGCTCAAAATCTTCAGAACCTAATTCCCAGTAGGAAATATAGATTCAACAAGAATTTGCATGTGTCTCCACAGACCAATTGCTAACATAGCAAGGCTTCCAAAAACACCCACTCTGCTTTATAAACACATGCCTCCTGGCTGAAAGCTTCACTAACTTTGAAGATTTGAAAGGCATACAAATTCAGGGAAACAAATTATGACCAATAAAAGTTGAACAGAATCTGTAAGATGGCCTTACAATGCTGACTCTCCCGCTGGAGGATGGTTTTAGGGCAATGCCTGAGTAGGGTTCTTAAAGTGAAAGAAGCTGAGTCGTTGGATCAAAACATCAGTTTTGTGGCAGCATGGGTATTTGCAAGCTTAGATCAAATCTTTATTATCATGATAAAGTAGATTAAGCAAAGGATCACACAGCTGGTTACTGATCTGATCAGTTTCATGGCTTTTAAAAAAAGTAATCATCAAAGAATTTAGGAAGTAACAAACACAGAGGCATATGGCGGGAAGACTTAAAAGAGTAAGTTTAATGTTTAATGACAAACTTAGACAGTGTGTTGAAAGCAGAGACGTTACTCTGCGGACAAATGTCCGTATCGTCAAGCCCATGGTCTTCCCAGTGGTCACATGCAGTTGTGAGAGCTGGACCGTAAAGAAGGCAGAACACTAAAGAATTGATGAATTTGAACTGTGGTGATTGAGAAGACTCCTGAAAGTCCCTTGGCAAGGGATCAAACCAATCAATTTTAAGGGAGATCAGCCCTGCATATTCACTGGAAGGACTGATGCTGAAGCTGAAGCTTTAGGATTTTGGTCATCTGATTGAAGCAGACAACTCATTGGAAAAGTCCCTGATGCTGGGAAGAAATGAGGGCAGAAGGAGAAGAGGGTGTCAGAGGATGAGATGGCTGGACAGCATCACCAATGCAGTCAACATGAACTTGGGCATACTCGGGAGATAATGAGCTACAGGGAAACCTGGTGTGCTGCAGTCCATGAGATCACAAAGAGTAGGACATGGCAACTGAACAATACCAATTTTTATTTATCATGGGCACATGAAGAGAACATCATCATGGGTATAAATTGCTTATTAAGTGTTCACATAGTTATATTTTGCTTGAAGGCATCAGGACTCCATTATAGGATGGAAGCGAAAGAGAGATTTGCCTGGATGGCCTCATTCACAGGGTCTGTAAGCCTTTGGCAATTGTTTCCTGATCAGATGGTCAAGTGAAACTTCAGTGTAGGTTAAATGAAATAACTTTTAAGCATTGGCACAGTTGAGCCTAACACAGGGAGTACTCAGTGAACTTGCTATGTGTCCTTGATGAAGACTCTGTGAACTATGGAATTACTAGTGTCTATAGTGATCATTTTTCTCATCAGACATAATGCAAATTTTTATTGATACCAACATATAAGTAAATATCACCCTATTCATTCATTTTTCTTATGTATCATTTTACTCTGGGCATTTGTCAACAATCCTTAGAAAATCACACAAGGGATTT